>NC_056732.1:94759083-95051583 GCF_019279795.1 Protopterus annectens | reverse complement strand
TCCTTACCAATGTGGAAACGCTGTGGTCAAAGTTCAGATTGCTATCAACCTGTGTTCCCAAGTCTCACACCACTAGGTTGGAACTCAGAGGGATCCTGTCAACATTGCAGTTTGTAGGGAATTCCATTTTGTGGAATAATAATGCATTCTTCTTTGCATTTAGATTTAGACCATGACTTCGGCATCAGTCATTTGTTTGTGTTAGTCCTTCCTGTAATATGTTGACATTGTTGGGGGACTGAGTGATTCATCCCAGTTTGCAATCATAAGTGAACTTGCTGAGCGAAAGGACATCTACTTTGACCTGGACTTCTAACAAATAGATTACAAACAGTAAGGGTCCCAGCACAGACCCCTGTTGAACTCCACTAGTGAAGGGTCTACTACTGGTGGTGGGGTCACCAATTTTGACAAAGTGTGTTCTGTCAGTGAGACAATTGGCTATACATCAACTAACGTAAGAGTTAATCCCTATCTGGGAAGAGTTTTGCTGCAATGTCAGAGTATATCTATATATATATATATATATATATATATATATATATATATATATATATATATATATATATATATATATATATATATATATATATATATATATATATATATATATGTGTGTGTGTGTGTGTGTGTGTATTATAGAGCTCCTGCTCTCTTAGTCACGCTGTTAAAAGCCTTAAACATCTAGCTGCAGCCTTGGAGTTGTATTGCAGAGAATACAGAGGAAACAGATATTAGTAAGAAAAAATACTGATGTAGTCCACTGAGCACTGTGATCGCACAATGAAACTGGGAAAAAGATAAACTAGTTAAGTGCTTCCCTAGTGAGAGACCTAAGTCTAACAGCACTTAGGGCTGTTAACAGAAATTTCACAAGGCATAGTGAGATCTGTTATGTCTGGGTCTTGTAGTAAGGTCTAACAGCGGACAGTGCTGGCAAACAGAGCAGCAACAGAAGGTAAAAACAGCTTTTAACATCTGTTAGAACTTACCTCTGCCACACTTATAAATAGAAAGTGGGGGTAGCACAAAGTGTCTAACAACTTCTAAAAGCTATTTTACCCCCCCCCCCACCAGAGGAGCACTTCATTTCTGTTGTACTTCTCAACTGTCTCAGATTTTGCACAATGCTGCTGCGTTTCCTAATATTTTTACATATCCCCTGCAACATTTTTGATTTTCAGGTAATATGTTGGGGATTATAGTCAGTCAATAATGCCAGACCTTAAGGCTTTGTGTGTGTTATTGTTCAGAAAATCAATGTTGATGCGAAATCTGTTGTTCTTTTAACTTTTTATGAGAATTAGAGCAATATTTAAAATATTATTCAGGCATAGTAGAAAAGCTAAACAAATGGAAATATATCACCTGCTGGATTGCCAAAAGGCTCAGAAATAGAAAACAAATATGTGAAATATGGTAAGTTAACTCCACAAAGAGACCAATCACCAGTGGATTCCCCTATGGTTCTTTGTTGTGACGTCTCCTGTTTGGCATCTACTTTTTTTAAGTAAAAAACAATACAAAGGGTTCTGGCTGCCACAGTTTGCAGATGACTGCAAGCTAGGAGCAGTCATTGAATCCCCAAATGACTTAGATGTCCTGCAGGAAGTTTTGTCTCAAATAAATAACTGGTGCTAGAATCATAGTCTGAAACTAAATGCCAAAAATGCATTATTCCATCCTTTGGGAAGTAATCTAGCCCAGAGAACTACCACATTGATGATATGTCCATGAGAGTTCACCCATTTGTTTATGATTTGGGAACTTATGTGATCAGTTACCTAATTTTTTGATCAACATGTGTCTGTTGTTGTAAGAAAGCCCTTCTATATTGCACAACTTATAAACAAAGGAATTGCGTCTATTTCTAGGGATGTCGTTTGCGTAGCCCTCATTTGGCCAGTCATTGAATGTAATGCACTCTTTCACATGTATTTGTACAGACACATGCAACACCTGGAATGCCCACAGAGATACTTTAATAAAAGGACAGTGCAATGGTGCATCGGTTTCCATTGTCCCCTCACAGCAAGGGGTTCTCCTGTTTGATTCTCAGCTGAGGTGCCTTCTGTGTGAAGTCTGCATGTTCTCCCTGTGTCTGCATGGGTTTCCTCCACGTGATCCAGTTTCCTCACACATTACAAAGACATGCATCTGGAGCATTTCTCCCCAGGCCTCCATTGAAAATTGTCTCACTCTAAATTGGACTTTCCTAGTAAACAAATGTTAAATAAATAAATAAATAAATAAAAAAATACAAGACCTAAACAACATGTTCTACATGTCCTATATGGACCACCTCAAAGCAATGTCACTATAGTCAGTGTCCTACAGACTTCTAAGAGGTGACTTTTTCTGACATACAAGGCACACAAGGTATCCTCCAACCCATTACTGATGGATTTACTGCACATCAGAAAGTCAAATGGTGTCAGAAATACATGGTTTAGGGATCTAAGCCTCTCCTGCACATCAACAGCACAGTTTGGAGGGGCAGGTATATTTCACAGAGAATACCACTGCTATGGAACAGACTTGCCATCCACATGGCACAGTGGTGCAGCGGTAGCATTGTCACCTCACAGCAAGAGGTTGCCCGATTTGATTCTCAGCTGGGGTGCCTTCTGTGTGGAGTCTGCATGTCCTCCCTGCATTCTTGTAGATTTCCTCTGGGTGTTCCAGTTTCCTCCCCTGTTATAAAGACATGTGTCTGGAGCATTTCTCCGCTGAAAATTGGCTTTATTTCAAGTCGGACTTTCCTGTTTAACAAATGCTAAAAATAAATAAATAAAACAAAGCTCATCCCTGTCCATTTTCCTGCTATACTACTAATGGAGAGATGCAACTCCTAAATGCTTTATCTCATGCATGGATCCCCTCAAATTAGCTATGTTATGATCCCAGTTATTCTTATTTGGATACTATGTAATTATCAGCCATGGGATGATAAGGTCAAACTGTAACCAAATGCAATAGGTTATTTTGAGCAAAACAAATGAGAAACTGGCTAGGCTTAAAATGGCCTGCAAGGGCAGCCAACTTAGTACTTACCTATGGACCTAGGAACCTGTGACACAGTCCATACAGTTATCTCACCAAACCTAATATACTTTTATAAATATGTTGCATGTATAGAGGTCTTTGTAGGTTATAATATCTAGTATAGAGGTCTTTGTAGGTTATAATATCTAGGTCTTTATAGTATTTAACAGCCCATGTAATCTAACCATTACGTGCTTAATGATATTCTTTTTTCTCTCACAAAATAAATAATTCAACACATCTTGATGCCAAGGTTTATATTCATTTGACCTATCTGCATTACTAAATCATGCAGTTACACTTGTGGAATATTCTAATCATTGATGCTTAAGACTAGTAATTCAATGTTTGTGCCATCTGCAGACGTGTAGCACCAAGCAAAAGATTGCATGGGCTTGTGTTGCAATATAGAGGATTATGATTGAGTCTACAGTTGTAACTGCATTATTATGTATTTGAGACATGGATGCCGAGAAATTCACCTCAGGCCTTAAGAGTGAAGCTATATTAGGTGACAGTCAGAGACCCAAACTTAATTCTTTGTATTACATGAATATTTACATGCTCCGTGTACTACTAGCTACAGAAAAAAGGGAAAACAACAGCAAAGTATTTTGCCAGCTTTGAAAGCTGGTAAAACACTTTGTGAGATTTGTCAAGCAAACAGCAGCATGTCAGGAAAAGATTTTGAAGCAAAGTGAGGGGCAGACTGTTAGCATAGACAGGAGGCAGGCACAAATCTGTTTTGATTTAAGTTGTTTGCTGGCTGGCACTGTTGCTTCTTGGTGCCTAGTGTGAGATTTGATCTTAGCGCTTAGGGGAGAGCTTAACAATTGTTAGGATTGGGTCTCGCACTTAACTAATTTGTATTTTTCCCAGTACTGAAGAATAATCACAGTGCTTTACACACTACAAAAGATTAAACAAATACAGGTCCAGCACTGGGCCCTGGGGAACAGGTCAACAGATACATCTGACAATTGACAGACTTTCATCACCCATGCTTCTGAATGTCAATTGTAAAGACTGCTACTGGTGCACTATACAGTATAAGTGTTTGTATTATTAGCTGACAAGTTATTTTTTTATAATGGGGAATAATGTCAGACACCTTTCTCAAACCCTGTAGACCCCATATACTAAAATTTCAGATTCATGAACAGTTCAGTGACCTTTTTTTTTGGGGGGGGGCATGCTGAAGCACTACCATTTACTTCATTATAATAACACTAAAAATTTCAAAGAAAACATGGAAACAGTAACTTCTCTGATAAAGTGGTTCACAAAAAAGCATGTAAGGAAGCAAATTATACATTAGACATTTTAGCAAACAGATGAGTTGCCACCCTGTGTTGTGACTGTACTGCATTAGTTATAATTGTACATGGGTTCATAGGTAGGTACTAGGCTATCAGCCCAAGGGCCTATGTAAGCCTAGCCAACAAGGTTCCCTGGCTTATGCCACCCAAGAAAGTTATTTTCCTGTGCCACTGTTGAGCAGAGACACATAAGTGATCCCCGGGGTGTATTTCTTATTTCCCATCCACTCATCAAGATTTTTCTTGAAGAGTGCTAATGAAGAACTTTGCTTGACATAGATAGGTAGCCTGTTCCAGAGTATGGGAAGTCTCTGGGATAGGAATCTATCCCCCCAGCATGTCCTGTTTATTGTGGTGACAAGGTTTAGGTCCCTAGAGCATGTAGCTCAGAGGGATTGGGATTTCTTTAGGTGTAGCATGTCCAACAGCTCTGGGTTTGACATAGCTTTATATGTTAGACAGAGATCACCTCGAAGTAGGCGATATGCTATGGAGTAAAGCTGGAGTTTTTTGAGGCGGTCAGTGTAGGGCATTTGTTTGAGGCCAGTAATCCTCTTTGTGAGGTACTTCTGTGGCCTTTCCAGCTGCTGCAGATGTCTTGTGAGCTACATTCCAAAAGGGGTGTTGTACTCTATAATGGGTGTAATGAGTGGCGAGTAGAGGGGAACAATGACCTCTTTTTTCCTGGATGAGAACCCTTTTACGATGAGGTGTGCCACGTAGAAAGACTTCCTGACTACTGTGATGATGTGACTATCAAAGGAGAGACTACTGTTCACCTGGGTCCCAAGGTCTCTTATCACACATTCGGTATTAAGTAGATTGCTGCCTATGTAGTAGTTCATGGGCACAGAGTTTTTACCAAAGGGGATGACATTGCACTTTTTGGCATTGAGCTTGAGGCCATGGTTCTGACACCAGGCATCTGTCTCAGTGAGGCCCTTCTGTAGGATGTCCACATCATTTGGGGACTTGACTATGGCTCCTAGTTTGCAGCTATCTGTGAAATTCATTAGCTAGAGGCCTTCTGTGTTAGCCTGTACTTCAGAGAAGTAGATACCAAACAGGAGAGGTCCCAGGACGGAACCCTGTGGTATTCCACTTGTCACTGCTTTGAGGTCAGATTTGGAGTCTGCAACTTTTACAGTGTAGCGTTCTGTCAGTGAGCCAGTTGGCAACCCATCTTGTGACGTAGGGATTTATACTTAATTTAGTGAGTTTAGCTATAATTCCAGAATGGGGGATGGTGTCGAAAGCCTTGGCGAGGTCAAGATAGGCTGTGTGAACCACCTTACCCTCATCTACGGCTTTGGTGACTGCCTCAAAGAAGTCAATCAGGTTCAGGAGGCATGATCTGCCTTTCACAAACCCGAACTGGGTGAGATCCAAAGTTTGGAGGTTACCAATGTCTTTGTTTATGAGTTCCATGATGATACATTCCATGGCCTTGCAGACCAGGCTCGTCAGGCTAATAGGTCGATAGATCCCGGGATCAGTGGTGGCTCCTCCTTTGTGGAGTGGGATAACTGTTGCTGTGCACCATTCAGTGGGCACAAAGCCTGATGCAAGGCTATTATTGAACATGGTGCTTAAGTGGGGAGCCAGTTCGTTCTGAATTTCATGTAAAATGCAGCCTGGGAGGCTGTCCGGTCCCATGGATGCTGTGTTTTTGGCTTTAGAGAGTGCAGCTTTTACCTACGTAGTTGTGATTACAGGGACTCTGCATTCTTTCTGTATAGATATGGGCCCTTTAGAGGGTGGGGGGGTAAAGTTAGCACTGAACCTATCTGCCAGGATGTTGGCAAAATCAGTTGGTTCTGTAATTTCCATGCCGTTGTGCTGTAACTCAGAGCAGAGCTGGGTGTTGCCATCGAGATTCTTGACATAGCTATAGAATGCTTTGTGGTTGTCCTTAGAATTAGTGGCAATTTTGTTTTCGTAGCTAGCTTTTCAGGAGCATATAAGGGATCTCAGCTTCTTACTGAGGCTGACCAGGGAGCTCCTCCACTCATGGGATTTTATTCTCTTTTGCAACAGTTTCTTCCTTCTGTTGTACAGTTTGTCTATGGCAGGGGACCACCAGATTGGCTTCCTTTTTTTGGAGGATAGCGTCTTTGTTCTGTTTGGGATAGCACAATCCATGTACTCGTGTAAGTGCATATAGAGTGCATTTGTGTAGGATTCAGCATTTGTAACTGTATTGTCCATCTGCATGGGTGTCATGAAGTTCACCACTTCTGTCTTAAGAAGCATGAAGTTGGCTTTGGAGAAATATTTTACAGTGGTTTCCTTAATTGGGGGTGGGGGGGGGCGGGATGTGGATATCAAGGGTGATTAGCTTATGGTCGGATCGGACCAATGAGGAGTTGACTTCAGGTGTGGAACACCGGTCACTCATGTTGGTAATGACTAGGTCTAGGATATTGTTGCCCCTGGTGGGGGTGTGGATAAGTTGATCCAGGGCATTGGAGTTTATGAATTCCAGAAAGCGTTGAGCTAAGGAGTTGGTACACGAGTAGTTTTCCCAGTTAATGGTGGGGAAGTTGAAGCCACCCATTATTAGGGTGTTTGGTTGAACCCTAATATTTTCCAGTACATCAAGAAAAGAGGAGTGGGAATCCTGGGGCATGGTGGGGGATCTGTAGCAAGCTACAATTTGGATTGCAGTTTTGCCCAGAGTTAGTTGCACTTGGATAACCTCGGATGCATTATGCTGAGCAACGAGCCTGGAGGTGTGGATATCCTTATTGAAGATGGACACACCTCCACCTTTTGTGTTTCGGCCCAGGTTACATGGCCGAAAAGTGTGGTATGAGTTATAGCCTGGTAGTGCAGGGGTGCTCTATGGAGCCTTGAACCAGGTCTCAGTCACTGTACAGATATTGATGTTCTCTGTTTTAAGGAGTGCCTCGAGTTAGTGCATTTTGAGATTTAGACTTCTAGCTTTGAGTAGCATTACCCTTGCTTGCCCATTTCTGTTACAGTGGTGAATTTGTTATTTGAACCTTGCCTAAAAAAGGCACTATAGGGACAGCAAGAGCCTTAGCCAGTATCCGGAATACCAGGGGTGACAGGTGCAGGCCATCTGTGGCAAAGCATCGTGGTCTGTCGACCATGTCATCCCAAGCAGACAGATACTGAATCCCCTTAGAATGACAGCAGAAGCTTAGTCAATTGTTGAAGTCAATCATTTTGTCCTTGTACTGCGGTATCATTCTGGGCGATGGCAGAATGCTACTCAGGGCTAGGGTCATACCTGCCTGAGCTACAAGACTGGAGAGCTCTTCCATGTCTCTTTTCATGTAGTCCAGGGAGGTACATCTCAGGTCATTCACACCAACATGGTCAATGACAGAGTCATATTTGTACTTGCTGTGGAGTGACCTGAGTGTGTGGGTTATGTGGCGGATCCTGGCACCCGACAGGCAGCTGACAGTAACCTTCTCCTTGTTTAGCCTGTTGAGTGGGACATCAGTGTGCCTGACTATAGCGTCACCTATGACTAGTGTGTTGGGTACGTTGTTTTGCCTTATTGGCTGTGGTTGAGTGGCACACTGAGTCTGTGGGCTATGTGTCATTTGGGTTGTGTTGGGGGATGGAGATTGCTTGCATTTCTGCTTTGTAGGTCTCTGTTGCTTAGACAGATTATTATTGAGAGCCTCCGCAAATGTTTTTGTGTTACTGTGTGTGGATTTTGGTGGTGTAGATTTAGTGAGACTATATGATGAGTGTGGTGTGGTGCAAATGTTTACCTTCTCCTCATGACTGTCAAGTTCAGTCTTGGTTGGAGATAGCTTTACCTCCAGTTTGGCTAGATAAGTGCATCTCTCACAGGTTGTAGTGTTGAGTGGTTAGGAGGAGAGGGTTGTCTGTGTACATGAGGTAATTTCTACATTGCCTCAAGATGCCCAGATTCATCAGATAGACAGGAGAGAACACTGGGAGCTAACCCTTGGACATGCCTGAATAAAATAACATTTTCCTCTAGATAAGTGAGGAAAGTGAGTACAAGAGCTGTTGTTTTCTAAGCAAGTGAGAAAAGTAAGTACAAAAACTGTTTTCCTCTAGGTAATGAGGAAGGTTGAGTGCTATAGTAATTATTAGTAGCTTATTCCGTGCTTACAAGTTCTGAACAAGTGCTGAGCACGAATAAGCAAATTTAAGTGCTAAAACTAAGAATCTGTATCTGCACTAGATGAGTTACAGGACAGAAACAAGTGTACATCTCTTGGTTGATAAGATTGCTGTATGTATCATCTGGACTGAGTGATTAAAAGAGTGCACTAAAATGTTAAAATATGCAAGACTTGTATGAGTCGTGTTAGGCACCTGCGATATGGCACTAATATACAATTTCACTGTCTCATTTCTTTAATTAAGGCATCAGTTTTTTAGTTAACATGTTATCATGAACTTCACTGCTGACCTCAGTGTTGATGACTGGCTGGAGTACATTTCAATTTATAGAAATGCAACACTGTTTGTGTTATACTCTGTACAGATGTGATAACAACTGTGATTTTAGATATCATGCATTTCAAATGAAACTAGAAAAAACATGTGTACAGTCACATCAGAAAGATTTGCAAAGTTTAATTTGTGGTTTGTCATTGAACTTATCAAGATAAAATAGGTATTCACAACTATTTCTTTATGGTTGAACTGCAAGTGCTTAATGTGTCAGTTCTGCTGTACTGCTTCAAAAACATTGTGATAACCGTGCTTTTTTTTTTTTCTTTAGATATGAATAGCCATTTCCTCAAGGAATGACAGATATTCTTGTTTCTGGGTCAGTGCAACCTTTGCAGGTATTCTGAAACCAAAGATGTGCTAGAAACTCTAAATTAAAATAAAAGGAATCAGAATTTAATGTAGTATTTAGAGTTTAACTAAAAAATGCTACAATATTTTGTTTGTCTGCCGACAGAGACGGATTTACCCAGTTTTATTTAGTGGATAGTCTTACTGCATTTATAGTATGCAATGTTACTGTGCATTATAGATTAAGACAGTAACTCTGAACTGAATGCTACTCAAATGACCCCAAAGCAACTTGAGCTCCCTTTTCTTCTGGAATTGTGTTGCCTGCAGAATTATAGTACACCAGAGAGGATGCCTTACATTCATATGAGTGCTACAAACAAAAAAGGCATTATTATTGCCTCAGAAGCCAATTGAATTTTTTTTTTCAATTTAATTGCATATTTCTTTTATAAAAGAAAAGGTTACCTGTGCACATATAATTTGTTTACTATGAGTGTGATGTGCTTATCAAGGTGCATTCAAAACGTTTGTGCTGTTACATATGCTATATAAGGTCTGCTGTTACTTTGTCAAAGAACAGGCATGTAGTCTGAGAGAATGAATATAGGGAATGTACTTTATGCAGAGTGCCTACGATTATTATTTTTTGTTGTTTTTTTTTTTCTACTGCAGATAACTCACTGGCAATGAGGCAGTGCTATGAGAACTGTACATTCTTTACGTCATTTGTCCAACTTTTCAGGAACTATTCTGACTTGTGTTGACATGATGTGCAGAGCACAGTAAGATCCTGTTACATGTGGCACATTTCCACGGCAGTAATGATTTCTTTTCAGGACACAAGCCCTCCTCCTTTCATCTGCACTGAGGTACTTTCAAACAAGTTTCTACCTTTGCTAAGTTGACAGTTAAAATCTGAATTCCTTCACGGATTACAGTTGAGTACATTATCAAAAGCTGAGGAAGATAGGATTGCATAGGGTCACTTAAAAGGACAAGTTCAGTTATAACTATTAATCCTTGGCAATGAGGAGCTTCCAGCTTTGTTTCACCTTGTGTACACTACAGAGGTTAAATGAAGATAAAGGAAATTTACCTACAACACTGATACAGAGGCCTTTTTTGAAAATCAGAAAGAAAATACCCCGGGTGATATATTGTTGCAGTCAGACTACATCTCCAAGCTCAAACCTATGATTTCCTCACATTGCTCCAAATTTACAGTGGTGCAGTGGTTAGCATTGCTGCCTCACTGCAAGAGTTTCTCCGGTTCAATCCTCGGCTGGGGTGCCTTCTGTGCGGAGTCTGCATGTCCTCCCTGTGGTCGTGTGGGTTTCCTCTGGGTGCTCCGGTTTCCTCCCACATCCCAAAGACATGCTGTAGGTGGATTGGACACTAAATTGGCCCTAGGTGTGAGTATGTGCATGTGTGTGCCTTCTGTAGAAGGTTGGGCGCCGGGCTGGCAACTCGACACCGTAAAACTCCACTGCCACTCATGAGCAGACAAGGTGGTCTGCTGTGGCGATCCCTAACCAGGAAAAAGCCAAAAGAAGAAGCTTCAAATTAAAAATAAGAATGTTTCCTTAAAATGATTTTGTAACACAGCAAGTTTTGTTAACTACTCTATATTGCACCCCTTGTCTGACTTCCACATCCTATTATTGTGATTTTTCCTTTCTGATATAGTATTTTAAATAACCAGATTTTCTGATATTTTTCATTAGGTTAGACCTGTCTGAGGGAACATACATTATTAAAAAAAATAACTAAGTCTGTACAAATATTCCTTATCATAATTTAGGTTCTAAGAAATGAAGACCCTCTGTTTTGAAATAGAAACATGTTACTCTTTCTCATTCTCTGCAATACTTTTCAAAAGAAGTTATATGATTTTAATGCTAAGACATTGAGAAGGGTGCTCTCAACTGTCAACAGAGAGCTTACTAAATGCTATAAGTGATAGCCTAGCTGCATTATAACTATACTGATTTAAGACTTTGTTTTTTTATGGAATGAAACAGAGGCATAGTGATTAATATTACTGCTTCACAGTGCTTGGATCCAAGGTTTGATTCTAGTTACAGTGGCTTCTGTTTGGGATTTGCATCTGCATTTCATGTGCGTGTCTTCCTGCATTCTGGACACTTATCTGCAGGGTGATGGTCCTCACATGTTGCTCCTAGCCATGTATGTGCATTGATAAGACAATGTGTAGACTGTTAGCCTTATGTGTAGCTGTGTCATGTCTTGTATCCAGTTTGCCAGGATAAACCCTATGCAGACCTCTACTAAATGAACAAGGAGACTGAGAAGCAGATGGATGGATGTTTGTCTTAATTCGAAATGTTACCATTCTGTTCATAAAAATGAAGTGCCTTGATATTGCTGCTAATAGAGAAAATGCTGGCATCCCTTAAAAATGTGATAAGACAACATACTCTAGTAATGGTGCTGTAAGTGGCTTAGTTAAACTAACTACAGATATCAAAGACAGATGAGCTAAAATACTTACTTATTAAACCGACATTAAGTTTTCCCTGGCTAGCTTCAATGGTTGGGAGACTGACGCAGAAGTAAAGGACCAAAGATATACAGTCAGAAGATAAGTGCATTGAATTAAATGCATCTACACCAGGATATCCGGGACATGAAGCATGAAGAAGGAAAAAACTCAGAACCAGCCCCAACAATCTAAGAGTCAAATGTTTAGTGCTACAGAACAATATAATGCCAGGACCCCACAGATCACATTACTGACAAATAGGGTCTATATTATATACTCGAACATTTAGCTTGTCGAACACCTAAACGTCGACAGCTAAACAACGAAAGCTTACAACCGTGAATGGCCACTTCCGCAAATTTTTTTCACAGGGAAAAAAATGTGTTTGGCCATCGGACTCTAAAACAAACTTTCAAACCCTAATTAAGTAGGGGGCTTCACCCCCCACACCCCCAATGTGGGGACTGTGCCCCCTACACCCCCTCTAAGTAAATATACCAACTCCGAGATCGCTCTACACTGGAGAAAAGGGCAAATTCCCGATAACAGCCAAGCAAAGTTTTTTCCTTTGAAAAAATTTGTGGAAGTAGCCATTCATGGTTGTAAGCTTTTGTTGTTTAGCTATCGAAGAGCTAACCGTTCGCTGTTCTAATACAGACCCAAAAAATATTTTATCTAAAACTTTTAAGAATTACTTGTTACACTGAAAGGGGGAAACCGTCCATATGCCTAACTTACTGTACTTTAGTGACTGTCTTAGCTATCAGGTATTTTAATTAGTGACTGTTTTAGGTATTAGGCATTTTAATTGAATAATTATGAAATAGAATAATTAAACCTGAAAAAGTGCTGTTCTGAAAAATATCTGAAATATGGCTGTGTTTTGAGTACCAATTACAGTTCTTTGTCCTAATTGTTCAGGAAGAAGGAAATATTCTCCTTAAAAATGTCACTGGTTCTACAGGCAAGAAAAATATTTGTTCTGCTAACTTAAAAGTTTAGACATTTAATGGTCCAATAAATTATTGTGACCTCTGCATTGTCCTCAGGGGAATTAAATCACTAAGAGCTTCTGCATTAAACTGAAGTAAAATTGCTTCCTTCGCTGGCTAAGAAGTCAAACATATTTTAGCTACAATTAATAAAA
Source organism: Protopterus annectens (assembly GCF_019279795.1). Classification (NCBI taxonomy): domain Eukaryota; kingdom Metazoa; phylum Chordata; order Ceratodontiformes; family Protopteridae; genus Protopterus; species Protopterus annectens. Next base: position 95,038,805 of record NC_056732.1, on the reverse strand, counting down.
CCCTTATTGTGTATACTTCATAGTTTTCATGTCAAAACAAAGAAACCATAAACAGCAAAGCCACAAACACTGAACCCAAAGTATAGAAAGCCAGTAAATTCAACATACGCAAAAATCAAATCAACAAATATGAGAATAATAAATTCCCCTCAAAACTCCCTCACCCCTTTTTTTCAGGGAACAAGACCTCATGTAGGAGTTTTTACATGCAAACTTTTCTTAGCTAAATATAATAACTCCCCAGTCACATAACCATGCGGAGACAGTAATCAAACTTAATGGACTAAAATTATACATTAAGCAGCAAAAATGTATAGCACTGCAGCGAAAACTCAATCCATTTCAAAACTGGAGAGAAACCTGACCTAATCCAGTATATATTACATAAAAAGACAGCCATCACACAAAATGTAGCCATGATAACAAAGGCTTTTGACTACAGTGTACCTTGATGGTATGTGATTGATAATAATCACAGCAATATTATATCTGGCAGACAAATGACATGTTACTTCAGTGGAAGGTGACCTATACTGGCAGTTGTCCATTTTATATTATGCAACTGCCTCCACCAAAAAGACAAGTCAGTTCTGCTGTCTATTTTATTCATGTTGGTTACATTTTATATAATCTTTCAGTGGGGTTCTTTAAAACTGTTAGCAGGAGATGATTTGCTAATAAAATTTTGTAATATTTCAAAGCTTGCAAGTCATATTCCAAATTACAAAAAAAAATCTGATTTGTGCAAGTTGTAGCAATTTTTCTCCCAGCTTCTGTTCTTTGACATATTTTTATTATTTGTTGTAATTTCCAAAGTTTGGAGGTTTCACAATTTTTTTTTTTTAGTTTTAAGCAGCATTCAGTTTTAGTGTATAACATAGTTTGCTATATTATTATTCCTCTTTTTTTCTCTATGTCCTTATGACTGAGGTTTTTCTGCATTTTACAAATTTTATATCAAAGGTATTGTTCAATTTTGTTTTTTTTTTTGGAAATAATGTATATAGTTATGTTAAGTTATCTTGTGTGTGTCTGCATATATATATATATATATGTGTGTGTGTATGTGTGTGTGTGTGTGTGTGTGTGTGTGTGTGTGTGTGTATATATATATATATATATATATATATATATATATATATATATATATATATATATATATATATATATATATATATATATATGAATCTACTTTAAATAACCAAAGATCAGAACCAATATTCATTTTTGCAACACTGAAAATATCAAATCCTGATATACCCGAATGCTGAAGCTTTCCTAGGGTAAGTAAATACTTGCCCAACATGTCCTTTTCTTCACTGTAGTGCAATCCTGGTGTTGGTATATATAGTTGGAGGGGTGTGGGAAGTATAGCCCCCAGCTGGGTGGGTTTTAATTATTTCAAGTGTGTATTTAGTTTAAGTTTGGGCAAGTGTTTACTTACCCTGTGAAAGCTTCAGTGTTTGGATATGTCAGGTTTCAGTATTTTCATTGTTGCGAAAATGAATGCCGGTGTTCTGATCTTTGGTTATTTAAAGAAGATTCATATATATATATATATATATATATATATATATATATATATATATATATGTTAGAAAAATATGTATTAATGTGTGTATTAGTAATATGCTTAGTGCATTCAGAGCCTAAAAGAGTTAACACATTTATTCTATTTCATACTGCATAAATCTGTACAAACTGCAGCTGCTTTCTGACCTTGTATTGTCAGCTAAATCTTGCTTGTGCTTTGGAAATTTACTGAGAAGCAGATGATTTCTGCTTGCGTTAGGAAAATAATGAATAGAACAATACTGTTTATATGAAACTCAGACAAGAAGTTCCGCTGTACTATGAGAATATACACAGCTGTAGAAGTAACAGATAATTAGGACAAAGCCTGCTTGAAAATATGAACTGCAATCAGCATTTGCTTTTATCTGTATTAGAAGAGTACCTTGAAATGTAACACTGTACAATAGAGGCTTGTAAACGAAGTACTGGTCATCAAAGTCAGGTTGTTTTTCTAAAAAGTTTCTCACAAATCTAGTCATGTCAGCAGAAAATCTGAAGTAACACCTGCTGTAGTACAATGCTTAAAGCTGTGTTTGATTATGTCAGCTTAGAAGGCCATGTCTTGTAAAACAGTATAAGAATGAACATACTTCCTGTTAGTAGTTAGACAAATCCTTGTATTTGCATGTTTTTGTCTCCTTGCTGCAATTAAATTAAAGTGCCTTAACTGAACCTTACGTGTATTGGTCTTTGAAGTTTTTTCCTTTGACAGATTGGTCCTTCGGACCGGAAACCTTCACTTTGCCTTGGATCAGACAGGCCAGGTGGCTTGAAACCGTACGGGGAAGAAACCACATCGGTTCTTCTTATTTGAAAAATCCTCCGACTGAATTGTCATACAAAAGAGGCCAGCCACTTTCTGATCTGCGACTGAAGGATGAGTTTACTCGAACCAGGTGCTCAATCACGAAGGCTCAGGTAAAGTGAATCTACCTTCTTTTTCTGTTTTAGATCAGGGACTAGATTTGTATTTGTTCTGTTAGAGACTTTGTCTATAAGTCAGGGACAGTAAGATTACTGTCTTATCATAGATCAGGGAAACAGAGCAGGTAGGCAGTCATTCTGAAGAGACTATAAAAATATCCGTGCTACCACGTAAAAATAAGGTGTTACGTAACGATTAAAAGAGTAGAACAAAATGGGTAATAATTGTACAAAAAGGACCCAAAATCCGCCGTTAACCGAAGACGCGAAATACATGCAGTCACAGCGTGCTGATAATGTTAAATACTACTCAAAATGGATTAATAAATATGAATTTGATGGTAAACTAGAAAAATCCTCGCTTGTCAAACTTGTCAAACAGCTTAAAACTGATTCTAAAGGTCGAGTAAAGAAGCAACGTCAATTAGGAATTCCTCAGGCACACAGGTGGATTGAGGAAGTAAACCGAAGGGAACAAAAGAATAATAATTCAAAAGCAATGTTTTTAGATAAAGAAGATAATAACTTAGTAATAGCATCAGCCCCTCCGCCTTCCTTAGCAGAATACGAGGCAAGTGAACAAATTAGTCCACCCCTGCGATATCCTGCTGTCATTGCAAGTGGAGACATTACAAAAGCAAAACCGTTTGTTAGAGATCCCATCGAGACCAGGTCTCGAACACGGGCAGGAAACTCAAAAGAGGACATTGAGTTATATCAAATGGGTAGAAATTCACAATATATGAGTGAGGAAGAAATATGCCCACTTATAGAAGTGCCTAATCCTCAGGCAGGGCAAGAAGGTCAGGGCCCAACTATTCTAGTGTATAGACCCTGGACTCCAGAAGACATCCGGAAAGCCACTGAGGGAATTCCCCATCCAAAAGTTAATTTTAGAAAGTTCTTAGAAGATTTGCAAGGAATGAGGCTGAATTATAATTTAAACAGAGAAGAGGTAGAAAAAGTAGTCAGACAAATTGTGGGACCAGATTGGCACATAATTAGTGGCGACTGGAATCCCCGTGACATTGCGCTCAAGCCCCTCCCACATAGCAGCGCAGAGTTAGACAACAGAGTGAAAGGTCTTACAGACCGAATCTCTGAGAAATGGAAACCCATGGCAGACTGGACTTGCATTAATCAATGCATCCAACAAGAAGGTGAGACTGTTGACAGATATTATGCCAGACTGTTAGAATGTTTTAATAACCATTGTGGAATGCAGGTTCCTGAAGACCAGACACATGATTCCCCATATGAGTAGCAGTTAAAGAATGCATTTTTGAAAGACAGTATTGCACCCATAAGCAGTTTTATTACAAAACACATGGTAGATCATTGTACAAGCAGATTACAGTCATTGCTTGAATATGCTAGGCATGCCGAAAGGCATTTTAATAGCAAAAAGAAAAAGAAAGCCCATGTATTTTCTGTAGAAGACGGAGCAGAAGTTTATGTAGTACAGTCCGGGAAAAAGGGCAAGAGAAATGCCCAGGGAAACAAACAATCTGATCAACGATCAGAGGACTTTGAAGGGTGAAAGAAAAGGGGTGAGTGCTTTAAATGCGGTAAAAAGGGACACTTGGCAAGGGATTGCAAGAAAAATAAGAAGGCAACCACGGAAGATAAGGAGTGTGAGGACTGACTATATGATAGTCAGGAATCACTAGAAGGGGATAGCAGAGAAGGGACAAATGAGAATGTGATAGAGGGAGTAGAGAATGTGACAGAAGGAATAGAGGAAGTGCAGGAAGTTACAGATAGTGAAGAAAATGAAATATTGGATTTAGCTTTATTGAGCTTATAGCACTATTTAGCAGACACAAAACCAGAAGTCACACTCCTGGTAGAAGGGAGGGAAGTCACATTTTTGTGTGACTCAGGGGCCTCACGGACCCTGATACATCCCTCCAAGCTGCCAGAGAACTCAGAGTCACCTGATTACATACTAGTGAAAGCAGCTAATGGACAGCTGTATCGGGAGCCCCTCTCCCATAATATTGTGATAACTGATCCTGTTTCAGGATTGACCCAGAAAAGCAAAATTGTTGTTTCTGCAAAATGCCCAGTAAACCTCTTGGGCAGAGACCTTATGCAGCTATTTGGTATAGCAGTAGTTCCAGCTATGCAGGGTATGGAAGCACAGCGACAAATTGACACCTTTGCAGTGCAATCGGAGGGTGGAATGTTTTATTGGTACAGCCAGGACTTGGTTAGGACTGGTCCAGGGGCGGTGACTGAAGAGATGATGAATGTAACCATCAGCAAGTTCCCCTCCCTCAACATTGATAGACAACATTTGTTGCACTGTACTCTGTATTATTGTAACACACCAGGACCTGATAAGGAATATGAGCAAGAATTGTTTAGAAACCATGCAAACAGACTGATATTACATAATCTGTACTGGGACACAGAAGGGAACAGTGTAGTCAGCTGTTCATTGCCCCAGGAGTTCTTTGCACTTTATAAATCTAATCGATTACCACATGTTAGCTTAACTAAGGACAAAAATGTGAAATGAGTAGACTTGGGAGAAAAAGTCACGAGATGGGAGAAACAGAGTTAGAACTATCAGAACAGGGAATACAAATGCAGAAGTTGAAATGGATAACTCAGACCCGCCCAGCTGTACACTTGCAGTCTAGCAAGGACAGCTGATTAGCACTCCTATTGAAGGAGGAAGAGAATGCCTTACAGAATATACCAGAAACTCTCTGGCCAACAGGAAAATCAGATGTAGGACTTATTCGTACAGCGGGACCAGTTACTATTACGCCAAAGTCCGCATTTAGACCACAAAAGAGACAGTATCCCTTAAGAAAAGATGCAGAGGTAGGAATCAAACCTATTATAGCAGCTTTACTTAAGGAAGGGGTGCTGGTGGAATCTCCTGATTCACCATGTAACACACCCTTATCTCCTGTTAAGAAAGCAAATGGGGAGTGGTGTATGGTCCAAGATTTACAAGCTGTAAATGATGCAGTAATACCAAGAGCACCTATGGTGCCAGACCCACACACCCTGTTGAATGATTTAAAACCTCAACAGAAATATTTTTCTGTGGTAGATATTAGCAATGCATTCTTTTCAATACCAATACACCCTGACAGCCAGTATTGGTTTGCATTCACATTTCAGGGGAAAAGGTATACATATACGCGACTATCACAGGGGTATTGTGAAAGTCCAACAATATTCTCACAAGAAATGGCAAGCAACTTGATGGGATTTACCCCACTAAGAGGTAGTCAGATCTTGCTTTATGTTGATGATATCCTGCTGGCAGCCCCCACCCAGCAAGATTGTAAAGAAGATACCATAACGCTATTACAATTTTTAGCCACTGAAGGACAGAAAGTAAACAAAAATAAACTGCAGCTTTGGAAAAAACAAGTTAAATACCTAGGATATGTAATATCCAAGGAGGGTAGGACATTTGATGAGGACATAAAAATAGCGATTTTGCAAGCACCAAAACCCACTACCAAGAAGGAAATTATGTCCTTCCTGGGTACGACTAATTTTTGTCAGAGCTGGATTCCAAACTATGCCTTGGAATCTGCACCGCTGACTAACCTGATTTATAAAAACCTATGGCAGCACAGGATTTGTTACAATGGACACCAGAAGCAGAATCTGCTTTCTGTAAACTGAAACAGTTAATAGCGTCCTCATTAGTTTTGGGATTACCAAACTATCATAAACGTTTTTTCCAAACTGTAGATTGTAAGCAAGGTTATATGACATCAGTGTTAACACAGCAGCATGGGGACAAGCAACACCCTATTGCTTACTATTCATCACAACTGGACCCAGTGGCACGGTCTTTACCTCACTGTGTACAAGCAGTAGTTGCAGCTGCAATGGCAGTACAGGCTTCGGCTTCAGTAGTGTTGTTCCACCCTCTCACATTGAGAGTGCCTCATGCAGTCACGATTATTTTACTACAAGAAAAGGTAGCATATCTTTCCTCTGCTAGGCATCTTTCCTGTATGACTATATTGTTGAGTCAACCTCACATGACAATTGAACGATGTACGACTTTGAACCCTTCTACCTTGCTCCCAACCCCTGCAGATGGCACACCACACAGCTGCCTGCAGGTGATTGAGCAAAAGACACTACCTAGAAAAGATCTTACGGATGTTCCCTTGGATGATGCCGAGGTGACATACTACGTGGACGGCTCATGCAAAAGGGGTCCTGCAGGACAGAACCTAGTAGGATATGCAGTAGTTTCTGACACAGACATTATAGAAGCAAAATCTTTACCACACAGTTTATCTGCACAGGCAGCAGAATTGATTGCCTTGACACGGGCATGTACCCAACAGTAAATGTGTAAACATTTTTACTGACAGCCAGTATGCATTTTCTACTGTTCATGTTTTTACACAACAGTGGAAAAATCGAGGAATGATAACATCTACTAGCAAACCGATTAATCATGCACAGTTTATTTTAGATCTTTTAGAATCTATTCAGTTACCTCAGAAAGTAGCTATTTGTAAATGTGTAGCTCATACCAAGCAACAGGATAAGATTTCAAAAGGTAATGTGAGAGCTGATACAGCTGCAAAGCAGGCAGCTTCAGAAGCATTTCTTTTGAATGAGGAATTACAACCCTCTGAGATTTTAGACTTAGAAATGTTAAAAACAATGCAGACACTTACTACGAAAGTTGAAAAACAAAGATGGGTAAAACGAGGAGCAATTCTTGAAAAGGGGCTGTACATCTCTAAAGAAAGGAAACCGATATTGCCATCTAATTTGTTTAGATATGCAGCTTTGTTGAGCCATGGGCAGAGCCATGTCTCAACAGGGGGGATGGTACAGCTGGTGAACCGAGTGTTCACGACATATGACTTCTCAAATTACTCTAAAAAATTCTGCGTGGTATGCCATGTTTGTAACAAACATCATGCACAAGGGGTGTTAAAGCCCAAGCAAGGGAGTTTTCCTATACCACCGTATCCGTTTCATACTATCTGTATGGATTTCATAGAGTTGAATAAATGTGAAAATAAGAAGTATTGTCTTGTCATTGTAGATATGTTTTACAGATGGGTGGAAGCCTTTCCAACTAAAAATCCAGATGCTACAATGGTAGCCAAAGTCCTTGTCAAAGAAATCATCCCTAGATTCGGCATTCCGGAAAGGATCTACAGTGACAATGGCACACACTTCGTGAATCAGACCATACAACAGCTAAGTAGATTTTTTGGTATTTCTTTAGAAAAACATTGTGCATATCACCCACAATCTGCAGGGCTAGTAGAGAGGCATAATGGGATTATAAAAAGTAAGTTAAGGAAGTTAATATTAGAAACACAGAGAAACTGGGTGTACTGTCTGCCCCTGGCACTGTTGAGCATGAGAACTGTTCCGAATGTAAAAGGATTGACTCCTTTTGAAAAACTCTTTGTAAGAGCTTATCATATACCTGAGTGGAAATCCCTCATGCCCGCAGACCAGGAAGCCGATGGTACATTAGCAGAGTATATGCGTAAGTTATTAAATTCTAAACATTTGTTGCAGTTAAATTCTGTTTCAAATAAAGAACGAACCGAACCATCAGAAGTGGCAGTGTCCCCCGGAACTTGGATCTGGGTGAAAGTGATTAAGAAAAAGAACTGGGCATCTCCGAAGTGGGAAGGTCCATATCAAGTGCTTTTGTCAACACCCACTGCAGTCAAGATAGCGGAACATGCATCTTGGATCCATCCGACACACTGTAAATTAGTTAAAAACTTTGAACTGGACAAAAATCTTGTTACATGCCAAGAGTAAAAATGATAGAGTCCAGAAGAAACAGGAATGCAGAACAACCCTTTCCTCAGAAGTATTGCATAATCATCCTGTTAACTGTACTAGTGACAATAATCTTTTTGCTGTGGCCTTTCCTTTTCCCAGCCACACAGACTGAACTGAATAAATATGAAGCATTACTCATAAACTGGCATCCAAACTTTAACACTTACCAGGCAATTAAATATGTGTATGCTGACACTTTCAATGTTTCAAATTGCTGGATTTGCACAGCTTTGCCGATAGCATACGGGGGGTTATTAATGACTACGGTCCCCCTAGGGGTCAATGAGACCTGGGAAAACTTGATTTATGATACCTCAACCATTACAGCGCAAGATAAAATAGCACTGCACTTGTCTGTTCCACAAAAGGGAACTGTGTGTTTTTATAAAAATGATACTGTTCAGGTGGGTTGGAGCAATTGCAATGTGACTGTTCCTTATAGATGTTATACTAAAGGAAACAAAGTAGATCTTTATTGTAATACAAACTATGATTCATGTCTTGGATTCATGCATAAAACAATTGATGAAGTAAAACATAATTCTGTTCTTTATAAACAGCTGTCTATAATTGATAGAAAAATGTTTCATGCAGGACGATTGTATATTCATAGCAGGGTTACTACTAAAGTAGAGGACTGTTATTTTGTGTGTGGCAGAAAGGCATACAAATGGTTACCTGAGAATTGGTCCGGCAGTTGTTTTTTGGGTTACCTGGTTCCGGCTATACGACACACTGCAGTTTTGCCTCATGGAAAAATTCGAAATGTCCGAGAGGTCATCAAGAAACCTGAGAATCTTGTGGGACAAATCGATGCACGTTGGAAAGACCATCATTCCCTAGGCAAAGGGCGGACACATATGGACTTGAGTGATAGCGTTATATCGTGGGCAGGCATATCACCAGCATATGGAGCAGTAAAATCGATTTGGGAGCTGAGAAAACTGTCAAAACTTCTCAAAGTAATGAGCAACGCAACTTTTTCTGCTCTTGAATTGGTGACTGATGAACTGAATGCTATGAGAACTGTAGTGCTCCAAAACTGCATGGCTCTCGACTTCACCCTAGCGGAGAGAGGTGGTACGTGCACTTTAATCCAAGAAGAATGCTGTTCGTATATTCCTGACCATAAACACGAGATAGACAATCATCTTGAGGTGATTCAGCAAGTGTCGGCCATGAACAAACCAGGCCCAAACCCACTGATGGACATTCTCCAGAAATGGTTTGGGGGCTTGGGTACCATCCTAATGAACATCCTGATTGCCATTTGTGTAGGTATGCTCCTATTGGCAGTATGTGTTTGTTGTGGTGTCCCCTGCATGAAAAGACTGATCAAAGACTTTATAGACATGTCAGTTTCTGAAACCTTATATCAAAGTACTGAGTTTGAAGAACTGTTAAAAGATTGAAAATGCTTTCATAAGTTTAAACCAAATGACTCTCTTAACTGCAAATCCTGAGTGGAAGAGGTTAGGAGAAGAAAACACACTGTTTATGCTTATTTTGAAAGTAGAATAAAAGTATTAATAAGTGGGAAATGTTAGAAAAATATGTATTAATGTGCGTATTAGTAATATGCTTAGTGCATTCAGAGCCTAAAAGAGTTAACACATTTATTCTATTTCATACTGCATAAATCTGTACAAACTGCAGTTGATTTCGGACCTTGTATTGTCAGCTAAATCTTGCTTGTGCTTTGGAAATTTACTGAGAAGCAGATGATTTTTGCTTGCGTTAGGAAAATAATGAATAGAACAATACTGCTTATATGAAACTCAGACAAGAAGTTCCGCTGTGCTATGAGAACATACACAGCTGTAGAAGTAACAGATAATTAGGACAAAGCCTGCTTGAAAATATGAACTGCAATCAGCATTTGCTTGTATCTGTATTAGAAGAGTACCTTGAAATGTAACACTGTACAATAGAGGCTTGTAAGCGAAGTACTGGTCATCAAGGCCAGGTTGTTTTTCTAAAAAGTTTCTCACAAATCTAGTCATGTCAACAGAAAATATGAAGTAACACCTGCTGTAGTACAATGCTTAAAGTTGTGTTTGATTACGTCAGCTTAGAAGGCCATGTCTTGTAAAACAGTATAAGAATGAATATACTTCCTTTTAGTAGTTAGACAAATCCTTGTATTTGCATGTTTTTGTCTCCTTGGTGCAAGTAAATTAAAGTGCCTTAACTGAACCTTACATGTATTGGTCTTTGAAGTTTTTTCCTTTGACAATATATATGTAAAATACCTATACAAATATATATATATATATATATATATATATATATATATATATATATATATATATACATATATATATATATATATATATATATATATATATATATATATATATATATATATCCTATTTATATATATATACACACACACACACACACACACACACACACACACACACACACACACACACACACACACGCATGCATATCATGTTCCTATTGTATTGCAATTTTATTTTATAAAAGATATTAGCAAAATATAGCATCTGATATCAGATGCCAGAGTCTCAAAACTAAGTAATCAAGGAAGAGGTACAGACAAAATCATTAAATATGACATCACAGAAGAATCACAAAGTGTGTGGAAGAGTCACATTGTACTGGTCCCCAAGCCTGATGGGTCCATAACATTTTGCAATAAATTGGAATGTTAAATAGTATCTCTATGTTTGGCTCATATCCCAAATCCCAAGAGGAATATTTTATTGAAAAATTAGTGGAGAGTAAGTTTCTGTCCACAGTAGACATAACAAAAGTCTACTGGCAAATTCCATTGACCCCAGATGCTAAGGGGAGGTTGGATTTCTCTACACATGATGGAGTTTTCCACTAAAGAATTGTGTCATTTAGTCTCCATGGGACTGCTGCAACATTCCAGAGGCTGATGGAGAGGATTATAAGACCCCATGGCAAATATGCCCAAATCTATCCAAATTCATCCAAGATTTTACTGCCATTGCTTGCCAAAGGAAATGTTCCACTGAATGTTCATTGTAGAAATGAAGTTGAACAAGCTATTAGAAAATGTAAATGTCTGCTACATTCATAGTCTATTCTATAGACCCTGACTTTTCCAAACAGTTCCTGGTACACACAGATGCTTCTGAAGTGGGCATCAGTGTAGTATTGTTTCAGATTGTACAATACAATTCTTAGCAATGCTAAGAAGCACTATTTGGTAAAAGAGAGTTAGACTTTCTGGTGATCAAATGTACCTTTACTACTTTCAAATACTCATTCCTAAGAAAAGAATTTACAGTTGCTACCGAATGTACTCCTCTTTGGTGGCTTTAGAGAGTGAAAGATAGCAATTGCAAATTTCTTCATTGGTCATTAGCCCTCCAGCCTTATAAATTTAGGGTTAAATATCGTCCAGATCACAGCCACCTTAATCTGAATAAGCTTTCTTGGGCTTACAGCCCATTCACTTGGGTTATTACAGATGATTCTATGCTGATTTCAGATAATTCTACGCTGAGGTTCACATGGCACAGTAATGGCTGCTAGACAGCATTAGCCCTTAAAGATCAAATCACAGCAGGTATATAGATCTCAACAAAGGAATAGGCACTTTCTGAGAAATATAATAGACAGAGAAGCAGGGAGATGTAAGACTCCTGTTTTCAATGTCAAGCTGAGTTTGCCTCTTATCTAATTTAAGCACAGCCTAGACCAGGTATTGCAGAATAGGAAACTTACAGCAGGCATGGCACCTATGTCCCTTATGGACAGAGGCAGCTTATAAATGCCTGGCCCTCAGTGTCCTGTTTGGATACAGGATGTCATTATTCTTTTGGTAAAACTTGGCTAGGCTTAGAAAGGTGCCCTAGGTTATTAGCCAAGTAACAATATATGAATCTAGAAAGAGCTGATCAGCACTTCATGGTAGCTATTGTGATTCATAGACATGCAAATTAACATATAACAAAGTCTTCTTTCATTAAGACTAATGTGTCTATGAATCTGCAAATGGTCACATTGTGTAAATGGTGTCTTTTTACTGCTTGTGGTGGGGGGCTTATTAAATCCTCTGGCAGGTTTCTGATACTATATCATGATGGGATACTTTATGCATGTTTAAATAAAAGTGCACAAAACTTTAGATGCTGGTAAATCACTGCATTTATTTTCTTGCCTCAGCATGAACATGGCAGCACATTAAACATACATACACATGCACACAGACACATACCCAGCTTCCTCATTTTTTATATATGAGCAACCTCTCTTTTAGGCCAGATAGACATGATCACTCAACTGTTGATTGCACAAAACATCATGGTGATTTGGTATCATCTCACTCAGGCTTGTCATTTTATATTGGTAATGTAGTTTTTAAACTAAATAGTAAAATGCTTTCACCTCCATCCTTCTGAAGTGAAATGCATACTTTGCCTGATGCTATTAACATGTCAATGACATGTGATGTTGTTGGGAAGCATGAAACATATTGCAAGTAAGATGAACATAAGGCCAGACTTAGGGAAGGCTAAAGAGCTGATGAGTAGAATACCATTAATCCAAGGAAACCCTCTGGTCTCACAGAAGGCAGGGGAATTTTTCAGTAAGGCAGTGGAGTTGTGTGTATTACCCACTTTGAGGTGGACAGATGGGGGTAAGAGTTTAAAGTAGCTTACAAAATGCATTAAAGATTTAATAAAGTTAAGGGTAGTGCTTTGACAGAGAAGAAGACAATTATTTTTCTCTGAGTAAGAACAGATACTACATTAGTGGAAGAAAGAAAGAAAGAAAGAAAGAAAGAAAGAAAGAAAGAAAGAAAGAAAGAAAGAAAGAAAGAAAGAAAGAAAGATGTTCTTGACACTACAAAAAAGACACTTTAGTTTACCAAACTGTTTTGATGTGATATCTACCATCTCAGGAACATTAGAAAAGCTAAGAGAGTTAATTGACTTTTTTCAGGCAGTTGCCACATATCATCTCTTTAACTGAGTTCTTTCTGCACCATGTTCTACCCATTGACACTAATTTATGTTTTTAAGGAGAGTATACATAAAGGGATTGTGGTCCACAATGTTTTCATGTTAATTTCCTCTACAGAAAAGTGTTAATGGGTGAAATAAGCAAGCTTATTCAGTTGCCTGTGTACTATAGCCAGGGTAAGGTAGACATGCCTATAGGCTGCTTTAAGCTGCTAACCTAATCTATGGATACCTTTGTAATTTACTAGCTGAGTATACCCATTTGTATGATTTCTCTTTGAGTCCAATAAAAGCAGGTCATGAACATCATAGTACACAAAGCTGGTGAGGTCAGAGACTATAATTGCTAACATTTATATCACCCCTATGTCGCGGCATAATCTAATAGTTATCTGCGGTCCTGTTACAGTCACTATGATATGTGCTTTTTTCGTCAGGACTCAGTTTCTGGAGGATAGCAATGGACATTTGATGAGTGGTATTTGTTTAAAATTAACTTTAATTCTGTGAGCCATCTTTTTCTCCTCAGATGTCTTGCTGCTCTCACAGTCATAAATGAGGTTAGGGACTCAGTAGCTAGCTACATGTCATGGTAAAGCATTTAGGAATTGGTCTGCAGTTGCTTGGTAGTCCTTAAAACTATTCATTAGTATTTGTATTCTTTACATTTTGTTAGTTCAGAGCTGTTATTTGAGTGCACAAGGGTAGCGAGTAATTCTCTACATAGGTGAATTACTCATTAACAGACTGTGCTATCATATGCCACCAGTATTGTAACAAGGGTGAGGTAAAGGGTGCAGCTGCTCCTGGATGCAAAGTGTTAGGGGGCATGATTGAGAATTCCTGACTTTTGCAATGCCAATGGAGAAAGCCAGTTCCTTTAGCAAGTGAGTATCAACTTGCACAGTTTAAACTAACAGTGTAAGCCACACTCTTCTTTTCTTGCTCTGCACTGAAGAGGAAGGGGCCATGGATCAGATGTAGGAAGAAGGAAGCCAATTAGTTTACTACAGTGTCAGCTAAACTCCTTTTTTTCTTTTGCTCTTCATTTGGAGAGCTGGGGGTGTAGTTAGAGGTATTATATTGGGAATGGGTACCTGGCATTAGATGAGTCAGCTATGGGCTCTGTATGCTATTGCTGCTAGAAATCTGGACAATGATGTGGGCAGCTTGAATGCAGGACCCTGCAAGAACCGTTTGGTGGTAATATAATAAAGCAGTGGCTTATACTTGTGCTTGGCTCAAGAAGGTTCCAGTGACTTAAATGTGCATGTTTCTTCACTGTTCTCAACTGTTGTGCAACAATGTTAAGTAAAAGGAGTGTGGGGGGAACAATGTCTATGACATCATGGGTTCAGTGCCCAAATCTACCTGGAAGACATTGTAGTATTCTGTGTAGTCTGGGAAAAATATCTCCTTAAAGGCCAAGCCATTTTTAAATTATTTGCACTAAGCTGGCTTGAAATCTAACCCAGCTAAGTGCAATTTATGCAAGACAGAAGCCCGCTGTTGGAGCAATCTAATAAGCATAGGAGGATAGGCTTGATATGGATGGGAAGCCTGTTTCAGAGGAGGAGCAGTTTCTGCGACAGATATCTGTCATGTTCTGTTTAAGTCACAGACAGAATTCGGGTCCTTAGACCTTGTATTTCTGGCACTGTTTGACATAAGAACATGGAGAAAATTCTTAAGTCTGGGTTTCTGGATGCTTTGTAAGCCAGGCATTGATCACCCTTCAGCAATCTATAGGAGACTGAGTAGAGAGAAAGAACTTTAAGGTGCTCTGCATAAGGCAGGTTTGTTACGTCTTGTGTTCTTTTTGTAAAGAATATCTGAGGTCTCTCTAGTTGCTGCACATGCCTGGTCAGGAACATACATTGTACTCTATTATTGGTCTGATAAGGGCAGAGTGCAGTGGAATAATGACCGCTTTGGACTTAGATGCCATGCCCTTACTTATAAGTTGCATAACATAAAAGGATTTCCCCACCATTGTGGCTACATGGTGGTCGAATGTAAGGCTATTGTCTATATGCGTACCCAGATCCTTGAATTCTGGGTGGACTCAAAGGGGGAGAATTATCAACATGGTAATTAACCAGGATAATTGACTGATAAGATTGCAGGATTATATGAAGTTACTAGGCTATTAGCCCTGATGCACTTATAAGCCTAGGCATGAGTTTAGTCCATGTCTAGAAAAGTCAGCATCCAACTCCCCTGTCCAGCAGGGACACAGGTGAATCCCAGGGGTGTATTTTCTGTTTCCCATCCAGTTACCCAGGTTGCTCTTAAAAAGGGATAATGCGGTACTCTGTTTGACATGGAGAGGGAGTCTATTCCACAGATGGGGGAGTCTCTGGGACACAAATCTGTCTGGCCAACAAGTCCTATTGCTGTCACAGATCAGGTTGATGTCACGCATGTGGGTTACTCGAGTGGAGCTTGACTTGCAGATATGCAGGATTCCCATCAAGGCATGGTTTGAGATTGCTTTGTCTGCCAAACAGAGGTAACCTATGAGGAGTCTGTATAAAACTGAGTAGAGGGACAAGGTTTTAGCCTATCTGTGTACAGTAGATGTTTGAGTCCTTGGATTCTCCAGTGAGGAACCTCTGTGGTCACTCCAGCTGCTGCATGTGCTTTGCAAGGTACATGCCAAAAGGTGCTTTGTACTCAATAATCAGCCTTATAAGGAAAGAGTACAGGGATGTTATGACCTCCTTGTCCCTGTGTGAGATACTCTTGCTTATGAGGTGGTCCATGTAGAAATCTTTCCATACACTGGAAGCAACATGGTGGTCGAAAGTCAGGTTGCTGTCAATCTGGATCCCCAAATCCCTCACAACTGATTGCGTGCTTAGGACATTATTATTAATGTGATAATTTGTGGAGACATCACTCTCCCCAAAGAGGATGATGATGCATTTTTTGGTATTCAGCTTGAAGTCATATTTCTGACACCCATCATTTGTTTGAGTGAGACCATTTTGGAGGATGTCCACATCACTAGGGGAATTGATGACAGCACCCATCTTGGAGTCATCTGCAAACTTGGTCAATCATAAACTACAAGATGGATCCCTGTGGTATGCCGCTCATTATGCATCTCCTGCTTGAGTTGGCTTCCCCTATTTTGACTATGTGGGTACTATCAGTGAGTCAGTTTGCTACCCATCTAGTAGCATATGGATTGATATCTAGTTTTGAGAGTTTATCTATTATGCCCGAGTGGGGGAATAGTGTCAAAGGCTGTGGCCAGGTCAAGGTAGGTAGTGTGCACCGCCTTCCCCTCATCCATGGATTTGGTGACTGTCTTAAAGAAGCCGACTAGATTTAGCAGATATGACCTCCCGTTGACGAAGCCAAACTGTGTGGGATCCAGTGTTTGGAGGTTGCCAGTGTCCTTGTTAATGAGGTCCTTCCCAAAGGATACAATTATACATTTCTTAGCATTGAGTTTAAGACTATAGCATTGGCACCATTTTCTGGTCAATGCTAGGCCTTCTTGAAGAATGCTAGCATCTGCAGGAAGTCAATGATAATTCCCAGCTTGTAATCATCGACAAACGTAATCATCCATAAATCTACAGCATTTACTTTCACTTATGAAATAGATGTCAAAAAGGAGCAGGGCCAGTACTGAGCTCTAGGGGACTCCACTAATGACTGACCTCTTGGTGGAAGTGGCCTGACTTATTTTGACCTCCTGGGTCTGATCAGTGAGCCACTTGGCTATCCACTGGGTGCTAAAACAGTTTATATCTGATTTAGTGAGCTTGTCTATAATAGCTGAGTGAGGCATTGTATAAAAAGCCTTTGACAGATCAAGGTAAGCTGTGTGCATATTCTTGCCCTCATCCATTGCTTTGGTGACCCTCTCAAAGATGTCCACCAAATTTAATAGGCATGCTGTTCTTTAACAAAGCCACACTCTGATGGATCTAGTATTTGCAGGTTACCTACATCCTCATTTACAATGTTCATGATGATTATTTCCATGGCCTTTCATATGATGCTGGTCAGACTTATGGGCATGTAGTTACCTGTATTACTGACTGGACTTCAGTTGTGCAGGGAAATGACTGTAGCCATCTGTAATGATGTGAGGTATTACCAGCTATGACAAGAGAAGTAGCACAGTGGATGTGTAACATATGCCAGCTTAGCTAGCTGGAGTTTTGTAAAGAATTATATGTCATTTGTATATCAAACTGATTTGTAAAGGTGCTTGTGTTACAAATGTATTTGTAAAGCTTCTTCTTTTAAAAATGTACCAACAGTGGGTCCTGCTGGACAGGAAAGAAATACACCTGTATGTCAGACTGCATTATAACTGTTGAAATTAATATATTGTAACAGAGAATATTATAACTGTTGAAATTAATATATTGTGACAGAGAATACTGGAAGAGAAGAGGTTAATCTCAGTCCAGCTAACTTTGAAAAATAGTCTGAAATTAGGGTTGCCACCTTTTCAAATGCCCAAAGTGGGACATTTTTGGTACAGATTTCAGATTTTGCAGGGTGAAACATACCCATGGCCAGTACAAAGGACAGAACATCAGTTTATTGCCTAAATTGTAGCATTTTAGTGGCTTATTCTGTTTCTTACAACATTTAGGTGTTTCAAATACAGAATAACTATTTTATGCAACTATTACATAAAATATAGGAAATAATTCTGTCCTAAAATCTCAGGACATTTGCCATTTTTTCAATTTTTTTGCAGGACACAACTGCCCAAAGAGGGACTGTCCCTCACAAAGTGGGACAGGTGGTAACCCTATCTGAAATTAAATTACCTGGTTTAGGCCATAAAGATTGTATCTTACAGTTCTGATTGCAACAAGAGATAAAATGTCTTTGAAAACTAAGATTAGAAATCATCCTACTGTATTTTCCTTAGGGGTGAACTAATTGCTTCCCTGGAAGGGTTGAAGTTTTTAAAATAGGTGTACAGTTGTCACATGCTATAACACATCTTAGCAAATCTCTGTGTGTATTATGACACATATGTGCAAGAGTCTGGTTTAGTTTCTAGTAAAGAGGGTAGTGTGGAAATCAGAATCAGATGACTAGAATACCAGATGCATGTCATGTCGTTCTGTAATGCAGCATGGAAATGATGGTTTAATACTAGATGAGACAGAAATCTCAGGGCAGTCTGTCTTTGAAACCTGACAAAGGAGGAAGACCACTCACTCACTTCATCTTACCTTGCTCTAGTAAGTGAACTAAGGAACCGCAATTCTTTAGTCAGTTAGGAAAATATAGTGAGATTAGTTAAGTATTGTTTTTCTGTATCTGCGTGAACCATTCCATCTGTGTTATTTTTAATATTTCCTGGAACTGAATCTCTGTTGTTTATAGTAAATAGATATTTAGTATTTTCATGTCATTCTATTATTTTTATTAAATATATTTAAACTTTTCACTGGGGCTGGACTTTTAGAGAATATTTTACCTTTAAGAGTTCCTATATTTATTTGATGAGACTGTGGTCACTCCTGAAAGCCTTGCTGCATTCATCAAACACTACCATTTGTATTAGTATTAATTTTACTCAGTATAATTGGGTACCCTTCTAAGACCCTTACAGTAGTTAACATTGGAGCATTCTGGTAGCAGTATCTATCTTATAGTCTAGGCAGAAGGGGCATAGCTGGTAAATCTGTGCCAGCTTTTCCTAGGTGTCTGCATGCATGCATGTGTGTGTGTGTGTGTGTGTGTGTGTGTGTGTGTGTGTGTGTGTGTGTGTGTGTGTGTGTGTGTGTGTGTGTGTTGTCCATGAAAATAAAACCTCAGAGAGTGTGTGTGTGAGCTACTTGGAGCAGGAACACAGAGCATTCATTTCACAGAGAGCATGGTGGAGGACTTAGCTTGGAATACTTGACTGAGGACTCAAATCTGCAGCTGTGTCACTGGGGAGTCTTATTTATGGGCCTGGAGAGAAAGAGGGAGACCTAGTCACAGGACTGAGTGTGTTCCCTGTGTACTCTTAAGGGAAATTGTGCTTGTTGCAGAAAGCTGCATCTGGCAATACTGTGTGCAACTCTTTTTGTTCCAAGTGAATGTTCCTCATTGGTGCCAGTGGTGAGGATTGAGGCTCCTTGATTAGTACCCCAGAGGAGGGACATCACATATCGGTAAGCAGTGGTGTGGATATTAATTGAAATTCTGTAGCGTGTAAGCAGTTTTCACTGAAGGTTTGTGCACTCTCAGCAGCCACAAGGTAAACATACAGAGTTTTATTTTTACAACAGTTTTATTTACTTTTTGTTAGTTTAGTTTAGTCATGGAAAGCTGGCAAGGGTGTCAGCAGAGGATTATGACAAGCTGACAAAGAACCATTTGGCCAAGGTGTGCAAAGCCAAAGGACTGCTATATTCCAACCTGACTAAAGAGGAAATTATTTCAGCCTTAATCGGAGATATGGCATGGACCAGCAACCAGGAAGGCAACCAGTCTGGTGATGGGGATTTGCAGTGCTCAGAAACAGGATAGTTCACCTTTTCCCTCAGAGGACTTAAAAGCCCATCTGGAGTTAAAGAGACTTGAAATGGAGGCCAAACATTTGGAATTAGAATCATCAGAGAGACTGCATCATATGGAGGTCAAAGAAAATGAGACTGCTGTGTTTGGAGGCTGAAGAAAATGAGAGACTGCAGCGGGCAAAATATATGTAATTAGAATCAGCAGAGAGACTGCAGCATTTGGAGGAGGAAGAAAATGAGAAACAGAATCAACATGAGAGGGAGATGCTGATTCTTCATCAGGGTCATGCAGGTAATGGGGAAAGGAATAATAGAACCCCAGAAGCAATAAAGGCCAGTAAATTTCTTCCACAGTTACAGAGGGTGATAATTTTGATATTTTTGTTCATATATTTGAAAGAGTATGTAAACAGTATAATGTTGACCAAGGGCTGTGGGTACGGTTACTGACCCCTTTACTCCATGGTAAAGCTGTAACTGCTTTTTCTAAACTGTATTCTACTGATTTTTTAACTACAATAAAGTAAACAATATTTATTGGAATGTTTTAAGTTAACACCTGAAGCTTACAGAAAAAAAAGTTTCATGAGCATAGATGCAAGGCAGATGAAAGTGTATGTGATTATATTGCTGAGT
This sequence comes from Protopterus annectens, assembly GCF_019279795.1. Taxonomy (NCBI): domain Eukaryota; kingdom Metazoa; phylum Chordata; order Ceratodontiformes; family Protopteridae; genus Protopterus; species Protopterus annectens. The sequence goes on along the minus strand of NC_056732.1, from coordinate 95,018,392 downwards.
TAAGCACTTATTTTTATAGGTGTGTGAGTGGGTATCACATCACCACTTTCAAAATGCTGGCACACCTTTTGGTGAGGAAAGAAGCCCTTAGTACTTTGCCTGAGGACATGAGAATCTGGCTGTCAGACAGGGAGTGTAACTCTGCAGATGAGCTTGGGAAAAAGGGGGATCTCTACTTAGCAAGCAGGACATCACTGCACATGAAGGGGATACCCAGTGCTGCACATGGATATAAGGGAACCCATGGTGGGCATCCTAAACCGCACCAAAAGAGTCCACCAGTAACAGGGGAACCCACTAGTTCAGGTGCATGGCAAGGATCAAGGTTTAGATGTTTTAAATGTAACCAGTGGGGCCAGGTAGCATACAGATGTCCATGGAGGCAAGATGAGGAACAAAAGGTAAGGGAGCCAGCAAGTGGAAATAACAGTATGCCAGTAGTAAGTTGTCTGGAGACAACAGGGGTACCAGACTATCACCAGGGTTTACATCCTATCTTAGTAAATGGTCAACAGGCCACTGCTAAGAGAGAGACACAGCCTCTGACATAACCATTGTAAAGCCTGCAGTGGTTAAAGAGGAGCAGTACTTGTTTGGAAAATCCACTCCAGTCAGAGCTTTAGTAGGGATTCCATTTCAAATGCCTTTGGCTAGGTTTAACCTTGACAGAAAGGGTGGAAAAGGAAAAAAAGCAAGTAGGTGTCTTTGAGAATATCCCTGCAGATGTCTTGAAAGGGAATGATTTTGATAATGCAGTACCTTGAGTGCATGCAGTTACAACCAGTCAAACTTAGCAACAGGCATGTGGGGCTTGTAGCCAGGGGGAGACCCAGACAGACTCCACAACTGAAGCCAGGGCTGGTGAGGTGGTTCTTTCAGGAAGGAAGCTACCCTGAGCAGTGAGACTGAATGTGAGCCACAGCTGCTGGTAGGTACTGATGTTCCATTGAAGAGAGTTGCTGCAAGGGCAGAGGTGATTGATAATACCCAGGCTGACAGTGAGCACTGCTGTCAGAGGATACCAGACTTTCTGTGCAGGGGGAGCCAGGAAGATTCATAAAGGTTGAGTTGAGACAGGATCAGATATTGGACCCTATACAAAGATGCTTGAGGTAGGTAGCTAAGGAGTCACCTGATTCTCAAGGAAAAGGTGAGATTGTATACTGAAACAAAAGGTTACTGTACAGAGAGTGCACCCCTGACAAAGGGCAGGAGGGTGAAGTAATACAGCAGTTGGTAGTGCCCAGAGCCTACTGTCTGACACTTCTAGCCATAGCCCTTGACATTCCTTTTGCAGGTCATATGGGCATAAAGTGTACCATGAGAAGTATTATGGACAACATTTATTGGTCTGGGACTGCAAGGGATGTAACAGGGTACTGCAGGACCTATGAGTAGTGACAAAAAGTAGGCAAGGCAGGAAACAAGGTCAAAGCTGCTTTGATGCCTTTGCCTGTGATTGAGGACCCATTTCAGAGGGTAGCTATGGATAATGTGGGGCCTCTGATTACTCCAAGTTCCACAGGAAAGAACTATATCCCGGTGGTAGTAGATTATGCTACTAGATGCCCTGAGGCAGTGGCTTTGTCCTCCATCAAGGTGAAAAAGGAGGCAAATGCTTTGTTAGAAATTTTCAGCAGGGTAGGTTTCCCAAGAGAAATACTGACTGACAGAGGTACCAATTTCATGTCAGATCTGATGACTTGTCTGTGGGAGTGCTGCTTGTTGAAGAACATAAAGACCAGTCCCTGCCACCCCCAAACTAATGGTCTTGTGGAGAGGTAAAACTCTACACTAAAGACTATGGTAGGGCATTTGCAGACCAATTTAAGAGAGAGTGGGGTAAATATATCCCCCATCTGCTGTTTGCATACAGAGATGTACCGCAGGAATCCATCATTTTTTATCCTTTGAGTTGCTGTATGGGCATAGGTTGAAGGGTCCTTCAGATTTGATTCGTGATGAGTGGGAGGGTGAATGTGAATCCCATAAGGAGTCTGTTGTGACATATGTCCTAAACCTCAAAACAAGGCTTGGGTAGCTCATGGGCTTGACTCAGGAGAACCTGCCAGGAATCCAACAGCAGAAAAAGGTCTAGTCTTACAAGAATGCTTGAGCCTGAGAGTATACTCCTGGGCATCAGGTTATGGTGCTCATTCCTGTAAAGTGCAATAAGCTGCAGACAGTTTGGGAGGGACCTTTCAAAGTGAAGTGGTAAGGAAGGTTAGTGATGTTAACTACATGATAAACCTGCTAGGCAGGAGGCAGGGACACAAACTGTACCATGTTAACATGATGAAGACTTACCATGATAGGGAGGCCCTGTTGATGAGTATTTGCAGTGAGTGGCAGGAGAAATCTGAGGAGTATCTATGGCTACATCAAGCCACCCCCATAATGGCAAGTTATTAAGGTGGAGCCTAGGGTTGAAGGCATACGATATGGCAGTGCAGCACCATAGTGGGGTCAGCAATGCTAATGCAGATGGGATCTCAAGACAAAGTGTGGGTTAATGTATTCCTAGACAAGGTCAGTTCCCTCAAACCACATTTCCCAAACGTCACTTGAAAGACTAGCTTGAGTCTTCATAGGTAGGGTGAGAGATGTGAGAGGGCAGTGGAGGTGTAATATATGCCCACCTAGCTAGCTGGAATTCTGTACAGAATTATATGTCATTGGTATATCAAACTGATTTGTACAGGTGCTGGTGTTGAAAAATATTGCATATTTGTAAAGCTACTTGTGTTAAAAATGCAAACAGTGGGTCCTGCTGGACAGAAAAGAAATACACCCCTATGTCAGACTCTATTATAACTGTTGAAATTAATATATTGTAACAGAGGATACTAGAAGAGAAGATGTTAATCTCAGTCTAGCATACTTTGAAAATTACTCTGAAATTAAATTATCTGGTTTAGGCTATAAAGATTGTATCTACGGTTTTGATTACACACAGAGACAAAATGTCTGTGAAACCCAGGACTAGTGATCCTACTGAATTGTCCTTAGGGGTAAACTAATTGGTACCCTGGAAGGATGGAAGTCTTTTAAATGGTTTTATAGCTTGCAGATGCTATAACACATCATAGCAAAGCTCTATGTATGTGTGTATTATGACACATATATGCTAGATTCTAGTTCAGTTTCTAGTAAAGGGAGTAGTTTGGGAACCAGAGTCAGATGACTAGATGTATGCGATGTAATTCTGTAATCCAGCACTGAAATGAAGTTTTAATTCTAGATGAAACAGAAGTTTCAGGGCAGTCTATTTTTGAAACCTGACAAAGAAGCAAGACCACTCACACTTCATCTTACCTTGCTCTAGTAAGTGAGCTAGGGAACAGTAATTCTTTAGTCAGTCAGGAAAATATAGTGATATTAGTTAAGCATTGTTTCTCTGTATCTGTGTGAACCTTTCCATTTGTGTTATTTTTAATATTTCCTGTGTCTGAAACTCTGGTGTTTATTGTAAATAAATATTTAATAGTTTCATGTTCTTTTATTATTTATTATTAAATATATTTAAACTTTTCATTGTGGCTCATCTTTTAGAGAATATTTTAACCTTTGAGAGTACTTATATTTATTTGGTGACATAGTGGCCGCTCATGAAAACTTTGCTGCATTGGTCAAATACTACCATTTGTATTAGTATTAATTCTACTCAGTATAATCGGTACCCTTGTAAGTGTCTTACAGTAGCTGGCAATGGAGTGTTCTGGTGGTAGTATCTATCTTATAGTCTAGGCAGAAGGAGCATAGCTGGTAAATCTATGCCAGCCTTCCCCAGGACAGGTGTTTGTGTGTGTGTGTGGGGGGGGTATGTGTATGTGAAAATCAAACCTAAAAGAGTATGTGTGTCAGCTACTTGCATCAGGAACACAGCAGTCATTTCACAGAAAGGATGGTGGATGACTTCATTCAGAAAACTCGGCTGAGGACTCAACTCTACAGCTGTGTCAGTGGGGAGTCTTATTTGGGGCCCTGTAGAGAGATGGAGAAGCCCAGCTCCAGGACTGAGCGTGTTCCCTGTGTGCTCCTAAGGGAAATTGTGCTTGGTGCACAGAGCTGCATCTGGAAATACTGTGTGTGTCTATTTTTGTTTCTGGTGAATGTCTCTCACTGGTGGGGAGGACTGAGGCTCCTTGATTACTGGTCCAGAGGAGGAGCATCACACCATCTTCCATTCCTTGAGCACAAAACCTAACTGTAGGATCCAGTTGAAAAATGATTCAAGTGGACCAATGGGGCCATGTTTCATTCTATTTTGTAAGCATCCTGATAGATTGTTGGGGACCATTGATGGAGTGTTTTTGTTCTTGGAAAGTGCATTGAAAAGCTATACCCTAGAAACAGGGGATGAGTAGTGAGGGACTCTAGTACATTGCGATAGGTAGTATGGGTTTCTGTGGTCATGGAGGGGACCTCTAGGTTGCAGGGATATGGTCACCACCCTGTTTATGGTGATTTGCAGATGTATGAGTTTCAGTAGATCATACACTTTAACTAGTCTTGGTGTGAGGTTGTTTTTAATATTTTAGTTCCCTTCTGTGCAGTAGTTGGTCTAAAGGTGTGAAAGGCATTATAACCTTGCACTGCTAAGGTACTCTCCATGACTTTAAACCATGTCATTGTTACTACACCGATGTCTACACCTTCCAGGGAGAAGAAGCTTGCAGGGAGTAGAGTTTCTTGTTAAGATTCGATCACTGAGCAGGACCACCTTCAGATCTAACTAAAGACTGTAAAAAAGGTCAAAAACTTTGTCAGCCACATTGTATAAGCACAGGCACCCCAATAACATACACACACACACACACACACACACACACACACACACACACACACACACACACACACACACACAGCTAACCTAACCTAACCTAACTCTTCAGTGTATCCCTTTGCTATCTCTCATGCAGAAATGCCTACACACATAATCACATGCAGTCCTTTGAATGCAAACACCTCCTAATCCCTCCTTACCCCTCAACTCCCCAGCACTTGCCTCTACCAAAATGGATAAACATGGGCTTTTGCCATGCAATGAGCAGTTGTTCTAATCTACACTGCTAAGCAATTCAGTGAATCACTTGGCATGTAGATGCCTACATGAAGGCACTTCCACTGGATAATGCACATGGCTAAATAGCATATGCCTCTCTTCTGGACTAACTCATTAGCATGTGGCACTGCAGCAGAGACTCAATATGGTGCTTCATGTCTCTGTGCAAAAGTACTGTATTAGGGTTGTCTCTGCATTCAAGAAGGTTACCTCAAAGACTACACATCGTGTACCCCTCAAGATAACATTTATGAATTTGGACCCATGTTTTTGAACAGGTAAAATGGAGCCGAATGCCACCAAAACCATTAAAGAACAGGAAACTCTCTGCAAAAGCACAAACTTTGCCAAACAGCTAAGAACAGTTCCAATGTGTTTCCAAGCATTTGGCATGATATTAGCTCTAGTGAGTGTCTTAACAATGAAAACTAAACAGCTGCACAACCAGCAAAATTACAAAATATAATCAGCTAGCATTTAATTTCTCACTGCCAGTTGTTTGGCCAATATGGAGGCAGAGATGTGCACACATCAGAATAGTATCAAAGCAAGATAAAGAAGAACAAAAAATTCAGGTAAATTCTATATTTTCTGCTATGGACCTTTTATCACTGGTGATGTTTTGATCAAAAAGGTTAAGACATTTATAATATATTCATTTTAGCTGATGGGCAACATGAGTCTGTCATAGTTAAAGTAGGAGAAAACTTTGTACCACAAGAAATGTGATTCGTGAAAGGGCATATTTTGAAGTGAGTAGGATCATAGATCAGTACTGGGCTAACTGCCTTTGTGGGTCATTTTAAGCTTAACCAATTACCCCATGTAAGAATGAAACCCTGCACCATATGTCTATAAGGGAAACACCTTACCATTAAACCAGCCTCCCAACCCTTGAATTTGTTGTTGAAGCATTTGTGAGACATTTATACAAACTAGCTGAATACTGTGGATTTGAGGCTGCTAAATATGAGCAAATGAGGGACATAATTGTTATAGGCTTTGCTGAGAGTGAAGTTTCATAGAACATAGTGTGAGACAAGCTTAACATTGGAAAACGCTATGGAAGTAGCTTATTATTCTGAGTTAATTAAAAGGCAGCAAGCTGATATTCGTATTGTAAGGGATTTGGTTAAAGTTAAGCACAAAATGAGTTTTAAACAAGAAAGAAAACAAGGTGATGAGCAAAGCAACTAGGTGCATGACAGAAGAATGAATGCAAGTTGAAAATATGTACCAGATGAAATTGTGTGCATGCTGGGTCAGAGCAACACTTAAGGTGAAATAAGAGGTGCAAAAAGGTGTCATAACATGGAACATTTTTTTTGCTACTGTATGTGAGATTAAAGTAGTGAAAGATATACCAACACAAAATAATAAGGAAAAAGTGCAAAATATGCTTCTTTTGGGTTCAATGATTAAATAGTTAAGCTCAGATGAAAAAAATAAATAAAAAAACATGTAAAATTCCCAATTTGGGGAACTCCGATGAAATTTAAAATAGACATTGGAGAAATATTACAGTAATGCCAATGATACCTATAAAAACATTGTGAAATGTGCAAAGCTGCATTGATAGAAACAAAAATATGTAGATATTTCAGAAAAATTCAGATGTAATGGAAGTTTTTATTATTACTCAATGTAAAGGCTACAAATACATATAGTGAGTCTATGTATATATATATATATATATATATATATATATATATATATATATATATATATATATATATACATATAAAATCTGACTTGTAGAACTCTAACCTGTAAATTTAGTTTGTTTGCCATGATTGATTGTGTAAAGGTGCTTCTGTTTGGTGACACTGGATTCTTTGATAGGAAGCAAGTTAAATAACACTAAAGCCAGGTGGTTTCCTACATATACTTACTGTACCCAGAAGTGTGACATCTCCTATTCTCTCTGAAGAGGAAACTTAGTTAAAGTGAATACAAGTGCTTGGTGTGATAGAACAGCTTACTTGAACTTACTGATTGGTGTGTGCCAATAATGCCATTGATGAAGAAAAATATAAAGTCAGAATATGTATTTCTTTTAAAAAAGTAAATGATGTAGTAGAGAGAGGTTTATTTTGTCTACTTTGGAAGGTAGAGTAACAAAGTTAATAGGAGCAAGTACGTTGTCCACATTAGATGCATGCAATGGGTTTTAGCAAATACTGGAAATCCAAGCATCAGGAAGCTGACAACAATTCTGTGTCCAGTGGGGGATTCTGTTTCTGATGGTTAGTCTTTTGTACCCTGTCTGTACTATAAATTGTCCAGTGTGAAATTAATATCCTGTTAAGAGGTCATGATGGCATTGTGATTAAAATGGCTGCTATTCTAGTCTTTGGACCTAATAAGAAAATGCGTGATGAGAGTCTAGAAATCTTGCTTCAATTTAAGTAATCAGGTTTCAAGGTAAATAAAGAAAAGTGGTGCTTAAGCAAAACTGAAATTCAGTAGTCTGGACATTTTATCGGTGATGATGGCATTAGTCTATCTGCAAACAAAGTGAGACTATAGTTGAGTTGCAGAATTATACCCATGTAATTGAACTGAAACAAGCACTTTGTATAGTTAGTTTCCTGGGAAAATTTGTGCCAAGACTGTTGACAGTGTTATGTCCTGTGACAGACCTATTGAAAAAGATGCATAGCAAATATAGGGAAAGTCTCAGGAGTATGGCTTCAAAAGGTAATGCCTATTCCAATATCTGTACCAGCTGTTGTGTCTTTTGGTGTAACAAAACCTACTTAGATGTCCAAGCTGATATAAACAGATGTTGTCTGGGTATTGTCTTGAAGCATCTGGATGATGGTAAAACCAGGCCAATCACTTTATGTTCCAGAATATTAATCAAAACAGAGAAGATATTCTGAAATCTAAAATTAATGTATAGCAGAAGTATGGGCAAGTGAGTGATTCTCCAGATGCTTACAGGAAATGGGCTGTTTTCAGTTGAAAGCAGACCATAAAGCTCCAGGTCTGCTGATCATAGGATCATAGGAAGTTACTAGGCTAATGACCCGAGGGCCCTTACAACCCTACCCAAATTTACCCTTGTTACCACAATCAGCACCTATTGCCACTATCCAACAAGAACACAGGTGGACCCCCCAGGGTGAATTTGCAGTTACCCTTCCAATCATCCAGATTGTGTTTGAAGAGGATCAATGAGGTGCTCTGCTTGACATGAAGTGTGATTCTATTCCAAAGGCATGGTAACCTCTGGGAGACAAATCTGTCCCTCCAGCAGGTTCTATTGATGTCACATACCAGGTTTAGGTCCTTAGAGTGAGTAACCTGTGTGCCATTTGACTTCCAGATATGCAGTATTTCCAATAAAGCAGGGTCAGAGATTGCCTTATACACAAGGCAGAGATCCTCTCTGAGTAGTCTGCATGAAACAGAATAAGTGATTTTAGTCAATCCACATAGGATATCTTCTGAAGACCTTGAAGTTTCCTTGTGAGGAACTTTTGTGATCTCTCCAATTTCTGCATGTGCTTTAAAAGGTACATACCAAAAGGGGTGCTGTCCTCAATTATGGTCTAATGAGTGAAGAGTACAGGGAGGTGATAACTTTGCCTTTTCTTGAGGCAATGCCCTTACTTATTAGATGAGCCATATAGAATGCCCTTCTTACCACTGTGGAAACATGGTAATCAAAGGTAAGGTTGCTGTCAACCTGAGTGCCCTGATCTCTCACCACTGAGTGCATACTTAGGGTATTGCCATTAATGTGGTAATTTTCATGAACATCTCTCTTACTGAAAGGGATGATAATACATTTTTTTGCTTTGAGTTTGAGGCCATGATTTTGGCACCATTTATTTGTTTGCGTAAGACCTTCTTGAAGGAAGTTGACATCATTTGGAGATTCTATAACTGCACCTAATTTGCAGTCATCAGTAAACCTTGTCAGCCACAGTCCCTTGGTTTTTGCTTATACTTCAGAGAAATGGATTCCAAACAGTAGAAGTCCTGGGACCAATCCCTGTAGAACACCACAGGTTATGGGTCTGCTATTGGAGGTGGATTACCCTATTTTGACAGTATAGGTTCTATCAGTGAGCCAGTTCGCAACCCACCTTATGATATAAGGGTTGATATCTAGCTGGGAGAGTTTGTCAAGATGCCTGAGTGAGGGATAGTGTCAAATGCCCTGGCTAGGTCTAGGTAGGCTGTATGCACAGATTTCCCCTCATCCAGGGCCCTTGTGATTGTCTCAAAGAAGTCTGCCAGGTTTAACAAGTATGATCTCCCCTTGACAAATCCAAACTGGGTACGATCTAGTGTTTGGAGAGTACCTATATCTTTGCTGATAAGGTCCATGATGATTCTCTCCATGACCTTGCAGATAAGGCTGGTCAGGCTAATAGGTCTGTAGTTCCAGGGGTCAGTAGAAGCACTACTTTTGTGTAAGGGATAACAGTGGCCATTTTCCATTCAGCTGGGACAAAGCCAGTGCTTAGACTGTGATTGAAGAGTACCTAGTGGTGATGCTAACTCTTGTTTGAGCCCATGTAGGATACAGCTTGGAATGTTATCAGGTCCCATTGATGCTGTGTTTTTGGTCTTAAAGATGACATTTACGACCTGCTCTTTAGAGATATAAGGTAGAGGACAGCTGACAGGGATGTTATGAGGTAAGTTTGGCAAGGACAGGGGAGTGACGTTTTCGCCAAACCTGTCAGCTAACAGGTTAGCTATGTCCACCGGCTCAGTACATGTGTTACCATTAACCACCAGTTTGGTATAAAACTGGGCCTTACCTTTTAGGTTACAGATGTAAATAAAGAACATGTTATGAGTCTCCTTTGTTGAGGAAGTTAACTTGGATTCAAAGTTTGCCTTGGAGGACTTCACAAGAAGTCTTATTTGATTATTTAAGCTGAGGAGGAGTGTCTCCAGTTTAGAGCCTGCTCCTTTTTACTCTTAGGCAGCAGTTGCTTCCTTTTATTGTAAAGCATGTTAATGGTGGTTGTCCATCAGGCAGGTTTAGACTTCCTTGAAGAGCTTGTTTTGGTCCTAATAGGTACTGCTGAGTCAATGCAATTATAACAGGTACTTGCATAGGGAACTGGTGTAGAGCTTGGCATAGTTACTGGTTCCGTCTAAGGGGGGTGGTGCAATGAAGCTATTTATACCATCCCATCAGAGGTTATAATTTGCTTTGGAGACATTTTTTAGTCCAGTTGCTTCCAGTGGGGGGATGGGGGAGGTGTGATAGTTACTTCAAATGAGACTGATTTGTGGTCTGATCTCACCGGGGATGAACTCTCAGTGGGAGTGTTACAGTGGTCTCCCATATTTGTAAGCACCAGATCCAAGATGTTGGTGCCCCTAGTAGAGGTGTCAACCAGCTGGTCCAGGACACTGGAGTTGAGAAAGTCAAGGAACCTTTTAGCAGGTGAGTTTGAGCATGAGTAATTTACCCAGTCAATGCTAGGGTAGTTAAAGTCGCCCAAAACCATGTTGTTCAGATACATCTTGATAAATTCAAGTTGATCCAAATAAGCAGATTTAGTTTCCTGATTCATGGAGGGGGTTCTGCAGCTGGCAATGACTTGAATAGGTGTCCTACCAACAGTAAATTGCACCTGAAGTATCTCTAGAGCATAATACTGTTTAACCAATCTGAAGGTGTATTCATCTTTGATGGATATTGATACACCCCCTCCTTTAATTTTCTTTCCTTCAGTTTGTGGTCTGAACGTGTAGCTGGAGGTGTAACGTGGTATGGCTGGGGTGCTCTCCACAGCTTTGAACCAGGTCCCTGTGACTGCACAAATGTCTGTGTCTTTCAGGGAGAGGACTACTTCCAGTGAGTGCAGTTTCATTTTAAGACTCCTAGCATTTAGCAGCATGACCTTGAGGTTGTTTTTGGTTGGTATTTTTACGTCAGGAGTTTTGTCCTTGTGACACTGCCTAAAAAGGGCACTATGGTGGTGCAAAGAGCCTTAGCCATTAGCCAAAATCCAAGGGATGACAGACGAAGACCTTTTCTGTAAAGCATTGAGGTCTGTCGATCATGTCATCCCAGGCTGACAGATACTGGATCCCCTGAGAATGACACCAAAAACTAAGCCAATTGTTAGTCAATAATTTTTGTTTGTATTGAGGCATCATTCTAGGTGAATGTAAGATGATGCTTAAGGCTAGGGATTACCTGCCTGAGACACATAGTCCAAGAGCTCAGTCATCTCTCTCTTCCTATACTCCAGAGAAGAATGTTTCAAGTCTTTCACACCAACATGGACTATGATGGAGTCATAACAGTACTTGCTGTTGAGAGACTTGAGTGCATGTGTTATATGGTGGATACTGGTACCTAACAGACAGCTGACCATGACCTTTTCCTTATCTAGCCTGGTGAGAGGGACATCTATGTGTCTCAGATGGAGTCACCTATGACTAATATGTTAGGCTTAGTATTTAGCCTTATGGGCTTGACAGGTGAGACACTGGTGCATGAGCTACTGTGTGCATTGTATTCTAAAAATGAAATATTATGTGTAGTGTGCTTGTGTTTGTGGTTGGGAGGTCTCTGGTGTTCAGGTAAGTTTTTGCAAGGACCTCCGCATATTTAGTTATGTGTGATGTGAGTTGGATTAGGTGGTGAGGCGCGCATGCTGACAACCCACTCAGTGTCAGATGTGCTGAGTGGTGTGTGAGAGAGCATGGATTCAAGGTTTCTAATACAGTTGCAGCTCTCACATGTTGAGTTTGTGTGGACTAGAAGTAGATGGTTTTCTGTGTACATGAGACAATTGCTACACTGCCTCAGGATGCCCATGTCGACCAAGCTGGCTGGAAAAATTGTGAGAAATTGTCCAACCATAGTGCTAAGTAAAATTTATATGGTCCAAAACAGGAATATGGCAGGAAGAGTGGTGACACAGGAATAACTAGTGGGCGAGGTGTGTTAGCACTTTAGAGGCTAGGCTTAGTGCTACACTAATCAGTATAGCAGGGCCGCAGAAAACTCTTGAGGCTGTTAGCACAATGGGGCATTTACACAACTTCACTAGTAATGCCTCTTTGCCTGAAAATGTGCTAAGGATGAGGACTACATTAATGGGATACAGCTGTAGCTAAGGGAAAAATTGTCAAAACTGCGGTGAGAGTGATGGATGCATTTAAGGTGGAGGTGGGATTACATCAAGGATCAGCTCTGAGCCCTTTCTTATTTGCAATGGTGATGGACAGATTGACAGACGAGATCAGACAGGAGTCCCTGTGGGCTATGATGTTTGCAGATGACATTGTGATCTGTAGTGAGAGTAGGGAACAGGTGGAGAAGACCCTGGAGAGGTGAAGATATGCTCTAGAGAGAAGAGGAATGAAGGTCAGCAGGACTAAGACAGAATATGTGTGTGTGAATGAGAGGGAGGATAGAGGAATGGTGAGGATGCAGGGAGTAGATGTGGCGAAGGTGGATGAGTTTAAATACTTGGGATCAACAGTTCAGAGTAATGGTGAGTGTGGAAGAGAGGTGAAGAAGAGAGTACGGGCAGGATGGAGTAGGTGGAGAAGAGTGTCAGGAGTGATTTGTGGCAGGCAAGTACCAGTAAGAGTGAAAATGAAGGTCTACAAGAGGGTAGTGAGACCAGCTATGTTATATGGGTTGGAGACGGTGGCATTGATAAAAAGGCAGGAGTCAGAGCTGGACGTGGTAGAGTTGAAGATGTTAAAATTTGCACTGGGTGTGATGAGGGTGGACAGGATTAGGAATAAGTATATTAGAGGGTCAGCCCAGGTTGGAAGGTTTGGAGACAAAGCCAGAGAGGCAAGATTACATTGCTTTGGACATGTGCTGAGGAGGGATGCAGAGTATATTGGGAAAAAGATGCTAAGAATGAAGCTGCCAGGTAACAGGAAAAGAGGAAGGCCTAAGATAAGGTTTATGTATGTGGTGAGAGAGGACATGCAGGTGGTTGGTGTGACAGAGCAAGATGCAGAGGACAGGCAGAAATGGAAACAGTTGATTCGCTGTGGCGACCCCTAACGGGAGCAGCCAAAAGAAGAAGAAAAACAAAGAACAGATCTCTCTGGTTGTGGCGCACAATTGTCTGTCAGTGTGCAGTCTGTGTGATGTGCAAACAAGCAGAAACCCACTCAAAGGTGGGGCTTAAATACCCCTCCTATATTCATACCCCAGTGTTCTACCCCTTCTATATACATACTCAAGTGATCTCCTACCCCACCTATATTTATACCCCAGTGTTCTAGTTCCCCTTTCCCTGGCATATCTCTCTACAAAGCAACATACTATGCTTCTTTTAAATATTATTGCATCCTTACTCTTACTGCTTTATCACCTTACAACTTACCATACATCACTCAGTCTTGTACACATTTTTCCCACTATGTGCACGACCTGTAATCATTTAAATCCCCTTATTTCACCTCTAATTGCCTCCAATGTATACAAAGATTCACCCAATCTTTACTTCAAATTCAAATTACTAAACCCTCACACCTCCCACACCAAATAAAACTACCTACTATAGTTAAACCAAAACAAGCTTACCAAAAATATCTCTTACCACTCTGCGAGAATATTTATCTCAACTCTGGACCCACCTCTCATCATCACTCTCCAGTAGCCTCCAAAACTCACCCCAAGCCAAACCCCACCTCCAACTCATCCTACCCACCTCCTTCTAAAACAGGGACCTCACGCCCATTCACAAAAACATGAAAACGCAACCCACCTAACTCAAACTCTCCAAAACAGCTTAAATTCATTTTCTTAAATACTTGTAGCATCTATAATAAAATTGCAGAATTCCATGCTCGGATCTTCTACAATGCACCAGATATTCTTGTCATAACTGAAACATGGCTAAAACCCCATATACTTGACTATAAAATATCACTTCCTGGTTATAATATCATCAGGGCTGACAGAACTCTAAAAGGGTCATGGAATAGCTTTACTATATCATGACTATCTGAAAGTACTATCCTACAATAAACCTATTCCCAAATTCCTTAATGCTGAACTCTTCAGCTTCCATCATAAACTGAATAACCATATGCAACTATGTATTATAGTAATCTGTTTTCCCCAGATAATAATGCTACAGCTCTGTAAAACATCCTAACCTGGATCTCACATATAATTTCAAATGAAAACATAATCCTAGGTAACATTAATTTCGATTGGCAGATTATATCCACAAAATATCTGTCAATTAGCCTAACCTTTTTGGATTGACTGAATTCATTTCATCCCCTATATGTTATAACTATCCCAAAAAATAGTGGCTCAATTCTCAACTGGGTATTGGTGTCCGATTCCACTAAGTACATCTCCAGTGGCACCCTCTCTGATTCCCTCAGTGATCACTTCCCTGTATATGCAAACAGACGCAGTATCTATCATGACAAACAACATTCACTTTGAACTTCCCATAACCTTACAAATTTTAACCCTGATACATTTACCAGAATTCTAAGCTCCTTTAACTGGCCAACCCTGAAAAATATTCCACTCAGCGAAGCTATATACAAATTTAACTCACTTTTCCTGTAAACTTTCAATAGTCTGGCTCCAACTAGAACAAAAAGAATGAAGATCTTCCCTGGTTATCCATTCAAAGCAAGGACTAATGTATGAAAGAGTTAGGGCCTTGAAAGAATGATTAAAATGTAGATCTCCCCAAAACCTAAAACACTTTAAAGAACTATGTAACATCCCTCAGACTATCACAACTCATACTACTATGGTTTTACAACTACTTAACCAATAGATACCAGTTTGTTAAATGGCTCTCCACATTTTCACCCTTCCTTCCTTTCTGTCAAAATTTGCATGCTACCGGGCTCCAGTCCCTCCCCTCTACTCTTCAATATATTTGCTAACAGTTTACGTAAATCCACTCAGGAAGCTTCCCTCATACAAGACAATGATGGTCAAACCCTAATATGCTTTTCCAACAACACACTATATCTTCAGAGAATTATTCAATAAACCTTTAACTCTGTTGAAAGTTGGCTATAGGATAATCACCTGCTACTAAATCCCCCCAAAAAGCTAAATTTCTTCTCTTTTTTTTTCAAAAATCTCACCTCCATGAAAAACAACTTAAAAATGTCTTCCTTAAATAATACCATGATTGATATTACCCCACATACAAAACTACTTGGCATGACAATCAATGACAATCTTAAATTTGATATACATACCTGCATCAGCATCGAGAAAAACAATCAAAAACTAGGCACTCGACACAGAATAATGAAATTCCTTACAGACTCTGCTAAAGTAACTCTAACTACCACTTACCTCTTACCCTCACTCCTATATGGAGCCCTATCCTGACCAGTTTATAAGCCTAACTAGTTCTAAACTTGAGCAATGCTGTAACAAAGTTGCCAGATTCACTTGCAACAAACCTTACTGGATACACCACTGTTTAGCACTAAACTGGCTTGAACTTTCTCACCACCTATCTTTCACTCAGCTCACCTTAATCCATAAAATGATCCATACCCCATATGCCTACCCAGCAATTAGATGCCTACTCCAATACTATCTTCCAAACTGTCCCCTTCAGTCCAATAACAAACATCTGCTTGCCACCTATAAACCACAGCCTGTAGTCCAATAGTGTAGATAGAACTTGGAATAACATATCTATATCAGTCAGGTCTACTACACACCTTCATCTTTCCAGACCATTACTAAAAGACTTCCTTTCTGCCTTCTGGCTCTGTCTCAGTTCCTCATCTGGGACATAGCTCTCTAATACCCTTCATCACCTATCTTACACCTCCCTTTAAACCATAAATCACTTAACCTTCTTCTCTCCCTCTAATACTTTACTTAATTGTGCTTCATAAGCTACTATACCTACTTCTACTTAGCACAACCAACTTACTGTTCCATCTCTACCACTCTGTTAACACTCTAACTTTCTTATCTCCTTTAATACATAACTCTATTGGATATTTTAAATTATTCCTACATATCTTATATACCAAAACAAAAAAAAAAACTACAAAACCAGTGACCAGAAAATGTTTAATAATCCTCTGACATCTCAGCTTGAATGCCTTCTCAGGAGAATTGTTGGACTGTGGTTGTGTTATATCTTATATACCACTCTTCTGTCTGCAACATCTCAGTACAAGACTTGTCAATTTAATGTTTGTGAATATCAGTACCAACTTTATTATACTGACAATTATGTTGTTATCTGTATATTTACTGAAACTGCATTATAAAATGTGTTATTGTAAAATATTGATTACATTAAATATGATACCTTGGAACTTTTCTCCCCGGGCCTGCACTGGAAAAGGGCACCTGTGCCCAGTTGGACTTTCCCAGTAAACAAATGTCAATAAGTAAATAAATAAATGAATAAAGGTCTTTTGTTGCACTAAGATCAAATTGTTGTACCAACTCCACTGAGAGCTGAAGTCCTCAGACAAATTCACAAGGGTCATCAAAGGATGACCACTTGCACATATGAGATGATAATGTCTGTGTTTTGGCCAAATTTGAATGCGGATATTGTAAAACCATTGAGTACATGTCAAGCCATCTTAGAAGATAGAACCTCTTATGTCTACACCATTGCCCAGAGGGTCATGGCAGAAAATTGCAGGCCACCTGGGCAAATAAAATGGAAAAATGTTTTTATGGTAGTAGATTACTACCCCAGTAACTCCACAATAATCTACCTACCCTTGGTTACTAGTCAACAAGTGATGTCTTGATTAAGGCAATGTTCTCAAGGTAGGGGATACCCACAAAACTATTCATTGACAAAATAACTAATTTTCTCTCATTTTGTATCAGTAGAATTTGAACATTTCACTATAATGACTATGGGCTGGTATATACTACATAAATTCCTCCCTACCCTCAGTCTAATGATGCTGCAGTGAGTACAAGATAGACAGCTTGGACAATTCTTAGTTAACTTGAACCACTTATTGAGTTAATGTCTTACAGAACAACTCCACACAGTGCTAGCTGGTGTGTGTCCAGTGTAACTAATGCTGGGCACACCAGTCCAAATTAATGCCACTACACCTAAATCAAAATGACATCCAAATGCTGTTCTGTATAAACCAGTGTGTGTGTGTGTGTGTGTGTGTGTGTGTGTGTGTGTGTGTGTGTGTGTGTGTGTGTGTGTGTGTGTGTGTGTGTGTGTGCGTGTGTGTGTGTGTGTGTGTGTGTGCATGTAGTAAACTGCAACAAGCTATTTGCTGTAAATGTAGCATTGTAACAATCAGTTTGCTACAGTTCCAATGTAGGAGCAGTAGTCCTTTTTTCCACTTCATTTGAAGGGGCAGAGATCTGGCCTGGAGCACCTGACTAAGGGAGTGACAAGAGCTGAGGGGGTAGGGTACTAGATCTAGAACCATGATGCTAGATGAAAGAGCCATGGCTACATCTACACACCAGTACTTCTATAACAGATGGTACTCTACCTGTCGTCTACTTGATTATAAGTCAGGCTAAAAAGCTAAACTAAAGCTGGAGTGGGAGAAAGAATGGTAGATGACAGATATGTCACTGGAAATGTCCACCAAACTACCATCATAGTTGACTTGAGCAAATGATGGGGAAGTAATAAAGAGAAACAAAAAGGCATATCCAGGATATATCAGAAATGTTTGAACCAAAAAGATAACTGCCTAAACTTAGGGGACAGATTTTCTAGCCAAAGCATGTAAACTCCCTATTGAGGAGGCAGTTGCTAAATAAGAAACAACTGCCATAATTTGAAAAGCTGAATAATATGAGAGATTCTGAATCAGAGATTTATTCTTTTTTATTTATTTATGTTTGTTTACAGGGGTAATATACTGATCTCAGTGGAACAATTTCAGGCACAGCCCAGTTGAATATGAATGCAGGAAAAATACAGACACAAGTAAAAAAAGTAAAAGCAACAAGCAATTTAGCAATAATCAATTTTTAAACACCTTCACCTACAAAAGAGAACAATATATTATATAGTTAGAAATAAGAGCTATAGCCATTAATTATTACATCATCATCATCATCAATCCCCTTTTTTCCATTTTTCTAAATTGGGTCAGAGTGTGGTGTCAATTGTCACCATCTGTCTTGATTCAGAGTCACTCTCCTACCTTCTTCAACAGTCATGCCTGATTGTTGCAGGTCTTCTCTCACACAATCCATTAATCTCTTTGCCAGACACCCTTGTTTCCTCTTGTCTTCTTCCTTTCTGCCCTGAATCTTCTTCACCAGAATGTCTTCTGCTTTCCTGCATGTGTAATCTGCTTTCTTTCATATACTTTGTAATTGGAGCTACTAGGGCTTCTGCTGTGATGTCCTTATTTATCTCCATCATATATAACTTTCTCAATAGCCCTGCCTTCACTGTCCAGGTGTCTGTGCCATACAATAGTACCAGTTGCGCTACTGTTTTGTATACCTTACTTTTCAGCTTCTTTGGTGTTTGCCTGTCTTACACCATGCCTGATACTCTATGCTATTTATTTGTAGCCCCTCTGATTCTAGCTTTGACCTTCTCATTAAGACTTCCTTCTCCTCAACCACCCCTTCCAGGTATTTTTCCACTATTTTCCCTTCTATCATATGTGAAGAAATTGAAGTTTTATATATAATTTCAGATTGTCCTGTATATTGTATGCCAGCATGACTAACTATGATATTGTAAATAAGTTCTTACATGTTGATTTATGATTTGTTTGAATAGAAGGTTTTAAAGACTTGAACAGAGTCCTTGTACATTTCTAGCTGTGCATATTTAAGAGAGATTCTAAATGAAAACTGTTTCAGATTCAGCTGATCAGCAGATTATGTCATCAGAATGTTGAAAGTTACTATGTGTTACTGTCAGAAGTTGAAAGACAGGAAGGAACTTTTAGAAAACAGCTGTTGGTTGAATTTAAAAATATGAAATGAAAATTAGAACTGGAACAGTTGACAATTAGGCTAGTCTATAAAACAGCCTGCTGAAGTCAGTTGTCAGTTACAATTGTCTGTTAAACTGTGCAGTGGATACCCAAAAAAGGACTCACCAAGAACTGGAAGCCTGATTTTGCTCTGTTGTAGTAATTTAGTTTAGATCAGGGACAGTGTTCTTTAGTTAGTTAGGAAATTATAACTAATCAGCGAGATCAGTTACAGTTTTTCTAAATGTTTTGATCTCTATCCTACAGTATTGATTTCATTTTCCTGGTAACTGATTTTTGTTTGTTTATTGGGAATTACTGTTTTATATTTTTAATCATTTTGCTCAATATTAAATATTTTTATTAACTTACATTTTGGCTGGTCAATCAGTGTTTCTCTTTGGTGATTTGAGAGTGCTTATACCTGCCTTGATAACTTCCAGGGCCACTCCGAAAGCCTGGCTGCTTAGGTTATTTGCTACTATTTGTTTTAATATTTAATTTTCATAATTGAACACCCCTTTAGAAGAGCATGAAGACACTCTGTTTGGTGACAGCATTACCGTATTATTTTGAGGAAGGGAGACAGCTGGAAATCTGTGTCAGGCTTTCCCAGAAGTGTTTGGATGTGTCAGATTTAATTTATTTAAGTGTGAGTGTATCAGAGGTCTTAATTTGGGACACATTGTTCTGAATTGTGTAATAAGGAGTTACATTGGGGGTGGACAGATGTATACAGTCTAGTCCCAGATTATAGATCATGTTTCTGTTGTGCTCAAGGGAAGAATTGTGAACTATTACTCCTGTTTGAGTGACAGTTTTACATTGGAGTCAGTAGTGAGGATTGAAGCTCCTTAGTTACTGACCCAGGATAGCAAGATATGTCACATTATTTGGTGGCAGCCCAGTGTGATACTATCTGGGCATCACATTAATTGGAGGCAGTTCGGTGGAATATTAGCCAGACGTTACATCCTATTTCTCAGTTTCTTCTGATTTCCTCCATTTTCCTCCATTACAGCTGTCTTACCTGAATCAGTTTCATCCTGTGTGCTTTCATTTTTGCATTCCATTCCCCCATCCTTTGTTGAAGCTCTCTTCCAGCATTTGCTTGTATTCCCTCATTCTCTACATACAGCAAGTTTGTTGATCTGTTCCCTCTGACCTGTTTGCTAATGTATTCTATCACAGTATGAACAGCAGTGGGCCCAGAGTTGAAACATGGTGCACACTCACTCCTACTGGGAACCCCTCAGTGAGTCCAAAAACTATTCATAATTGTGTCATTGTGTCCTTGTACCTAGTCTTAACTAATTATACCAATGTTTCTGGGACTTTAAACCATCACAGAACTGCACAAATCCACTTTCTTGGGAACTTATCATATGCTTTCTCCAGATCTAGGAAGATGCAGTTGGACTCTTTTTTCATCTCTAGCTTTTTCTTGGCTATCTGTCAAACTACAAACATCTGATCAGTTGTGCTGCATCCTTATCTCAGTCCAAACTGGACATCTCCCTTTTACTTTACTCTCTACTATTTTGTATATAAATTCATCAATCACCATCTCCAGGAATTTCATGCAGTGTGACATGACTTTGATGCCTCTATAATGCCCACAGTTGTGAATGTTCCCTTCATTATGCTTATTCTCCAATCATCAGGGATATGCCTTTCTCTCCATACTGGTATCACCCCCCCCCCCAAGACATATCTCTCCTAACTCACTCAACATCTTAATTATATCTGCTGTGACCACATCTGAGCCTGATGATTTCCTTACAATTTTCCTTAATAAATTCCAAAGGCAAACACTGCAAGCAAAAATAACACCAAACGTAAATCCAAATACTCTTTAATTTAGCGCTTTTGTCAAGTATAAGACTTCTTCAGAATGAACCAAATCAGTACAACACAACTTAAATAGTCCCCCTAGCCAATCATCTAAAACAAACATGACATCATTTCCTCATTACTCAGTAACAATAGTCATTCCTAATAGAATATATATATATATATATATATATATATATATATATATATATATATATATATATATATATATATATATATAATGTTAGCAATAAAATCATTGCAAATATAAATATTGATATAAAAGGTGTTTCTGCCACCATTCATAACATGAACATAGATTTTAATCTCAGCATACGGCACATAGAAATTCTATCAAGGCCCTGGAGCTTGGTAAGCATTTAATCCTCAATGCCCCTACATTATGGATACTATGAGTATTAGGATAAAAAATTATGGATATTTAAAAACTGTGAAAAAATATTATTGTTATAGCAAAGGGGTGGTCTACGTAGCAGTATGTGACTCCTGTGAGAGTTATTATGTGGGAAAAACTAAGAATGCACTTAGACTAAGGATTTACCAACATCTCTGTGACATCAAACATAAAAATGAAAAAAAAATGCACTTTATAAACATATCAGTTGCTATCCTAACCATGCTTTCAAAATTTTTATTGTAGAACAGGTTGATTTGGGGCCACAGGGTGGACCAGTGCAGGACTTTTTCGAATTTAAGGAACTGAAGTGTCAAATCAAATTAAACGCTTACCAAGCTCCAGGGCTTAACAACAGAATTTCTATGTGCCCTATGCTGAGATTAAAATCTATGTTCATGTTATGAATGGTGGTAGAAACACCTTTTATATCAATATTTATATTTGCAATGATTTTATTGCTAACATTATATATATATATATATATATATATATATATCTATATATATATATATATATATTCTATTAGGAATGACTATTGTTACTGAGTAATGAGGAAATGTCATGTTTGTTTTAGATGATTGGCTAGGGGGACTATTTAAGTTGTGTTGTACTGATTTGGTTCATTCTGAAGAAGTCTTATACTTGATGAAAGCGTTAAATTAAACAGTATTTGGATTTACTTTTGGTGTTATTTCTGCTTACAGTGTTTGCCTTTGGGATTTATTTGGTTTGTGTTTGTTTTATATTTCCAAGTTTATTGTCTTTAACTGTGTTCTTACTTCTTCTATAGTGGGCTTTTCATCTTCTTTCATTGTAGACTGCGGCTGGGGCTGTACAGCTTCTGTGGGGATTTTATTCATTCAGAAGCTGCTGGAAGTACTAATTCCATTTGCCTTTGTTGTTCTGTGGACTGGTGAGCAGGTTGTTGTTGGCATCCTTTATGAAGGGTATCTGATGTCTGTATCTTTCTGTCTTTGCCTTGCAACCAAATAGAGTTTCCTTGTGCCATCTACCATGTGACATTCTAGAAGCTGGTAGAGTGCTTCTAATACCTTGTTCTTCGCTACTGCAGCTGCTCTCTTAGTCTCTTTCTTAGCCAACCAGTATTCCTTCTCAGCCTGGTTATTATTTTCTAACTTCTATTTTTTCCTGCACTCCTTCATTCTTTTGATGACTTCCTGAACTTATGCATTCCAACACCAGCTTTGCTTATGTATTTTATTTCCATACCTGGCTTGGCCACACATCTGTTATGTAGTCCTCAGACATGCTGTTTAGAGGTACTGCCATCGCCACCTATTTCCTCTTCTTTTTGAGGTGCTAAAGCCCTAATTATTTATTTGAACACTTGTGCTTTCTGTCCATTCAACTTTCAGGTCTTATGCCTAGTCTCTATTGGCCTTAGATCCTTCTCTGACCTTTGCTTGCAGCTGATTCTGCCAACAAGTGGTTTATGATATGGGCTGATTATTTCACTGGATATGATTTTGCAGTCACTGATTCTAACCAGTGCCCTTTCCTTACCATGAGGAAATCAATCTGAATTGCCTGTCTTGCTGAGCCATGTGTTGGCCACTATTAAGGCATTTGCCAGACAAAAGTCTAGAAGGGCCTCTCCTTCTATATTCCTGTTGCTACACTCACACAATCCTCATGTCCTTTTCTGTCCATCCTTACGTGTACATTTAGGTCCCTTATAATCACCACCAATTCATGTTGCCCTGCTTTATTTAGTAGGTCCTGCAACTGCTGCCTCAGTGCTCTCCTTTCCTCACTATTACAACACTGCCTGTGGACATAGGCTAAGATTATGAATACTGCCTTATCCTTACACTGGAATCTGATTGACATGAGTCTGTTATTAATTCTGATGACAGCTCTCATTTTCTTCTGAAGCCTCACCCTCACCATGCATCAAAATTCCCACAGCATTTGTAGTCTAAGTAGTAGACTCAGGATCCCAAGCCAAGTGATTTTGCCCTTCTATCTTGCATTCTGGATACAGAGGGTCTCTAGTCTCCTTCTTTTCATCATGTCATCCATTTTCAAGCTGCATATATCAGTGAAACTGTATTGAAAGTAGCCATCCTTAGTTTATGTGTGGCAATTTGAATTTTTGTCTTTTTGTTCAACAGAGCTATCCCAGGTAACCTGGGTGGGCCAGGGTCCTCAATCCACTTATCAGTGGTAAATACCCATGCTTATTTTAGTGACATTAGTCAATGTAACAAAATCTTCTACAGCCATTTTTTACACCACTGAGTAGCTAGCCTTGGCATAGCATGCAGTCTGTGTCCATGTTCTCCTGTCCAGAGGATACTGTGCATTACAGTTGATGCCTAAAGCAGTTGATCTATGGAACTCTTCCCCTGATAGGCACCATTTAGAGACTGTACTGCTGCTACAATTCCATTCATGAGTCAGTTTTGACGAGAATGCACTCAGCATGTTTTGGGAGGTTGTGGGCCCCCACTGAAACACAAAGAGAACATGCAAACTCCTTATGGCTAGAGAACAGGATTGAACCCTGAGCCTTGTGCATGAAAGACAATACCTTAATCTTTATGGCAACTGTGTCTTTATGTTATGAAGAGTAAAGAGATAGACTGTATATCTGTGTGTGTCTCTCTCTCTCTATGTGTATATATATATATATATATATATAATATTTGCAAAAAATAAAAGCAAATCTGATATTCTAGAACAGGAGAAGAATGAGGCTGTTAAACAAAACAGAAGAAGGGTAAGATGTGGCTGGGTTAAAAGCAACTACTTAAATTGTGGTCTAAATATAGAGTAGGAAAAGAAGCCTTTAAGATGGAGAGCGAGAAACGCCAATATTTTGGGAGCTACAACTGGAAATGCATGAGTAATGCAATGTAGTTTGGTTTTATGGCAGTTGTAAGGCCAGTGTGGGACTCAGTTCTTAGATTAAAGGAGGGGGTTTTGAGGTGAGCTCTGCTTCAAGGAGAGAAACTGTTTCTTGATGGAGGACTGGGTTAAGAAGTGAGCCATTTAAGTGGTCTGATCTTTGCTTTACTTATAACTGATTGGTTTTACTAAGACGGCATTAGTGACATTATTGAAAGAGAGAGAGAGATTGATATTATCCAAAATATTTTATTTGTGATAGTCTGTAGTATAGAAAAGTCCTTGCAGGAAACAATAGCAAAGATGAAAGGGCCACATTACAGCTGAGTTGAAAGCCAACAGCTACTCTAGCTGGTTTCAAGAGATGGAGAAATTTCACTGGCCCAAAATAGTAAAGAATGAGTTTCATTTCAGTTTTTGTAAGAGTTTAGAAGCTGAGGGCCTGCTCAAATAAAATATACAGTTATTTGAAAGCTGGTAAAGTTTAGATTGATATGTTTTCATCATCTTTTGTATCAAACGTTGATGGACATTTAGTATGTTTCTGATTACTATTAAAAACCTTACTTTTTGTTTTGTTGAAGTTCAGCAATGATGTTGTTTTAACCATTTTATAGTGAGTTAAAGTAATTTTAAGTTGGGTTTGCATGACTGAGTGAGAGGGATCAGAACTGAAATGACTATATAATTAGAATACTGAATCAGATGAATGGCAAGCAGGTCATTTAGCAGTTTGTTAGTCAAGATTGAAAACAGTGGGATAGAAAAGCAGAGTTTTGTGGTTTACCTTTAAGGAGAGGGGTATAATCTGAAACGGATGAGTCTATTTTGACTGTGAAGAGTTTGTAGGTTAAGAAGTCTTTGAACCACAAATGAAAGGAAACAATGAATGAGCAGAAAAATGAATGAGAGGAAACTATGAATGAGGGGAAATAATGAATGAGGGGAACAGTGAATGAGGGGAAACAGTGAATAAGGAGAAGCAATGAATGAGAGAAAGAAACAATGAATGAAGGGAAACGAATGATGGAAAAACAATGAATGAAGAGAAAGAATGAATGAGAGGAAACAATGAAAGAGGGGAAGCAATGAATGAGAGGAAACAATGAATTTTGGGAAACAATGTATGAGGGAAACAATTCATAAGAGAAAATGGTGAATGGGGAAAAACAATGACTGGGGGGGGACAATTAATGAGGTGAAACAACTGAGGGAAACAATGAATGTGGGTGAAGCAATAAATAGGAGAAAACAATGAATGAGAGGGGACAATGAATGAAAGGAACAATGAATGAGGGGATGAAACAATGAATGAGGGAAAATCACGAATAAGAGGAAACAATGAATGAGTGGAGGAAATGATGAATAAGGAGAAATGATGAATGAGAGGAAACAATGAATGAGAGGGAACAATGTATTCATGGAAACAATGAATGAGGGGAGGAAACAGTGAATGAGGGGAAACAATAAATGAAAGGAAATGAGTGAGGGGTAAAATGAATGAGAGGAAACAATGAATAAGAGGAATCAATGAAAGAGGAGAAACAATGACTGATGAGAGGAAACAATGAATGAAGAGAAACAATGAATGAGGTGAAACAATGAAAGGAAGCAATGAATAAGAGTAAGCAATAAATGAGAGGAAACAATGAATGAGGGGAGGAAACAATGAATGAAGGGAAGAAACAACGAATAAGGGAAAACAATGAATGAGTGGAAACAATGAAGGAAGGTAGGAAGCAATGAATGCGGGGAAATCATGAATGAGGGGAATGAGAGGAAACAATGAATGAGAGGAAGAAATGAATGAGGGGGACACTGAATGAGGTGAAGCAATGAATGAGGGGAAACAATGAATGAGGGGAATAAGGGGAAACCATGAATGAAAGGAAAAAAATGAGGAGAGGAAACAATGAATGACAGGAAAACAATGAAAGAGGGAAAACAATGAATGAAAGGAAGAAATGAATTAGGGGGCAGTGAATGAAGGGAAGCAATGAATGAGGGGAAACAATGAATGAGGGAAATAAGGGGAAACCATCAATGAGATAAAAAAAATGAATGAGGCGAAGAAACAATGAATGTAAGGAAACAATGAATGATGGAAAAACAATGAATGAGGAGAAAGAATGAATGAGAGGAAACAATGAAAGAGGGAAAGCAATGAATGAGAGGAAACAATGAATTTTGGGAAACAATGAATGAGATAAAATGGTGAATGGGGAGAACAATGAATGAGGGGATGAAACAATGAATGAGGGGAAATAATGAGTAAGAGGAAACAAAAAATGAGGGGAAATGAGTGACGGAAATCAATGAATTAGAGGAAACAATGAATGAGAGGGAAACAATAAATGAAGGGAGGCAACAATGAATGAGGGGAAACAAAGAAGGAGAGGATATGATAAATGAAGGGAAACAATGAATGAAAGGAAATAATGAATCAAAGGGAACAATGAATGGCAGGAAACAAGGAATGAGAGGAAACAATGAATAAGGGGAAAAATGAATGAGTGAAAACAATGAATGAGAGAACACAATGAATGAATAGAGGAAATGAAAGAGGTGAAATGATGAATGACAGGAAATGAATGAGAGGGAACAATGGATGAGGGGTAACAATGAATGAGGGGAGGAAGCAGTAAATGAAGGGAAACTAAATGAAAGAAAACAATGAATGAGGAGAAAAATGAATGACAAGAAACAATGAAAAAGGGGAAGCAATGAATGAGAGGAAACAACAAATTTTGTGAAACAATGAATGAGAGAAAATGGTGAATGGGGAGAAACAATGACTGAGAGGGAACAATTAATGAGGTGAAACAACT
Source organism: Protopterus annectens (assembly GCF_019279795.1). NCBI lineage: Eukaryota > Metazoa > Chordata > Ceratodontiformes > Protopteridae > Protopterus > Protopterus annectens. The sequence goes on along the minus strand of NC_056732.1, from coordinate 94,991,457 downwards.
AATGAGGGGAACCAATGAATGTGGGTGAAGCAATGAATAGGAGAAAACAATGAATGAAAGGGGACAATGAATTAAAGAGAACAATGAATGAGGGGATGAAACAATGAATGACGGGAAATTGCGAATAAGAGGAAATAATGAATGAGTGGAGGAAATGATGAATAAGGAGAAATGATGAATGAGAGGAAACAATGAATGAGAGGGAACAATGTATTTATGGAAACAATGAATGAGGGGAGGAAACAGTGAATGAGGGAATCAATAAATGAAAGGAAATGAGTGAGGGAAAAATGAATGAGAGGAAACAATGAATGAGGTGAAATAATGAATGAGAGGAACAATGAATAAGAGGAAGCAATGAAAGAGGGGAAACAATGACTGATGGGAGGAAACAATGAATGAAGGGAAACAATGAATGAGGTGAAACAATGAGAGGAAGCAGTGAATAAGAGTAAGCAATGAATGAGAGGAAACAATGAATGAGGGGAGGAAACAATGAATAAGTGGAAGAAACAATGAATAAGGGAAAATAATGAATAAGAGAAAGAAACAATGAATAAAAGAAAGCAATGAATGATGGGTATAAGGGGAATCCATGAATGAAAGAAAACAATGAATGAGGGGAGGAAACAGTGAATGAGAGTAAGCAATGAATGACAGGAAAACAATGAAAGAGAAAACAATGAATAAGGGGAACAGTGAATAAAGGAGGCAATGAATGAGGGGAAATGAATGAGGGAAATAAGGGGAAACCATCAATGAGATGAAAAAATGAATGAGGGGAAGAAACAATGAATGGAAGGAAACAATGAATGAGGGGAACAGTGAATGAGGAGAAAGAATAAATGAGAGGAAACAATGAAAGAGGGGAAGCAATGAATGAGACAAAACAACAAAATTTACGAAACAATGAATGAGGGAAACAATGAATGAGAGAAAATGGTGAATGGGGAGAACAATGAATGAGGGGATGAAACAATGAATGAGGGGAAATAATGAGTAACAGGAAATAATGAATGAAGGGAAATGAGTGAGGGAAATCAATGAATTAGAGAAAACAATGAATGAGAGGGAAACAATAAATGAAGGGAGGAAACAATGAATGAGAGGAAACGAAGAATGAGAGGAAATGATAAATGAGGAGAAACAATGAATGAGAGGAAACAATGAATTAAAGAGAACAACAAATCACAGGAAACAAGGAATGAGAGAAAACAATAAATGAGGGGAAACAAATGAGAGGGGATAATGAATGAGGGGAAACAATGAATGAGAGGAAATAATGAATGAGAGGAAACAATGAATGAGTGAAAACAATGAATGATAGAAAACAATGAATGAATGGAGGAAATAAAAGAGGGGAAATGAATAATAGGAAACAATGAATGAGAGGGAACAATGGATGAGGGGAACAATGAATGAGGGGAGGAAGCAGTAAATGAAGGGAAACAATAAATGAAAGGAAACAATGAATGAGGAGAAAAATGAATGAGAGGAAAGTATGAATGAGGGGAAATAATGAATGATAAAAATGATGAATAAGGAGAAACAATGATTGAGGGGAAACAATTAATGAGGTGAAACAACTAATGAGGGGAACAATGAATGTGGGTGAAACAATGAATGAACTGAAACAATGAATGAGGTGAAACAATAAATGAGGGGAAACAATGACTGTGGATGAAGCAATGAATGGGAGAACACAATGAATGAGAGGGGACAATGAATGAAAGGGAACAATGAATGAGGGGATGAAACAATGAATGATGGGAAATCATGAATAAGAGGAAACAATGAATGAGTGGAGGAAATGATGAATAAGGAGAAATGATGAATGAGAAGGAACAATGTATTCATGGGAACAATGAATGAGGGGAGGAAGCAGTGAATGATGGGAAACAATAAATGAAAAGAAATGAATGAGGGGAAATGAATGAAAGGAAACAATGAATGAAGAGAAAGAATGAATGATAGGAAACAATGTATTAGAGGAAACAATGAATGAAGGGGAAATGAATGACAGGAAATGGTGAATGAGGGGGAAATAATGAATGATAGGAAATGAATGAGGGGAAACGATGATTGTGGGGGAAACAATTAATGAGGGGAAACAATGAATGTGGTTGAAACAGTGAATGAGAGAAAACAATGAATGAAAAGAAACAATGAATGACAGGGAACAATGAATGAGAGGAAACAATGAATGAGGAGAAATGAATAAGATGAAATGATGAATGAGGGGAAATGAATGAGGGAAGTCAATGAATTGGGAGAAGCAATGAATGAGGGGAAACAATGAATGAGGGGAAATGGAAAATGAGTGGAAACAATGAATGAGGATAAATAATAAGAGGAAACAATGAATGAGTTGAAACAATGAATGAGGGGAAACAATTAATGAGAGGAAACCATGAATGAGAGGAAACAATGCAAGAGCGTAAACTATGAATGAGGGGAAGAAACAGTGAATGAGTGGAAAACAATGAAGGAATGGAAACAATGAATGAGGGGAAAGATGAATGTGAAGAAACAGTAAATGAGGAGGAAAAATGAATGAGAAAAAATCATGAATGAGAGGAAACAATGAATGAAGAGAAACAATGTGTGAAGGCTGCCAGCCTAGCCAGATAGAATTTTGCAGATAATTCTGTAATTTGTAAATATTAATGTAAACTACAGGCTTGTTGTCTTAAATGTAAAGAAATGCTGTTACATGTGGAATTGGAAATAAATGTGACAACAGTACACTCTACTGACCAAAGTAAAGCATGTAGTGACCCTTTGAAGTAGACAGTGGTGCCTGAAATTGCTAGATTTTAAACATGCAAATGTATTTTTATTGCTGTGTTCCTGACCAGCAAGATACCAAAAGGGAGATGATAAGAATGTAAATGCAGTTAATGTGTAGCCTGAAAACACCAGGAAAGTGAAAGAATGATGTAATGTTTATATTTGTGGTGGCAGTGGTGGGATATCCACCTCACATATTAATTGGTGGCAGTGGTTGGGATATCCTCACATTTGTGTTTGGCAGTGGTGGGATATCCACATCACATATTAATTAGTTGGCAAATACTAATTGGCTTGTAGTGGTGTGTGTGCAGAGTGAATCCTGTAGCTTTTATACAGTGAGCTTTGAAGGTGTTTTTGTACTCTAAAACAGCCATGCAGTGAATACTCATAGTTCAGATCACAATTGTTTTATTTCTTTTGTTAGCTTAGTTAGTCAGGGTGAGCAGGCAGCATGTCAGCAGAGGAGTATGGAAAGCTGACAAGGAGCCATCTAGTGGAGATGTGCTAGGCTAGGGGACTGGTGCATGGAAACCTGACTAAGGCAAACCTGATTGCAGCCTTGGTTACAGCTGCATCAGAAAACAGCAACCAGGAGGACAATCAGACTGGCAGTGGAGATATAATACCCTCAGAGAATGGACAGCTTAACCTTTCTGCAGTGGATTTAAAAATCCAGCTGGAGCTAAAGAGACTTGAGTTTGAGGCCAGGCAGGTGGAATTAGAAGCAGCTGAGAGACTGAGGCATCTAGATAGTGAGGAGAATGAGAAACTGTTACGTCTGAAAGCTGAGGAAAAAGAAAAGCAGAGGCAGCATGAGATGCAGATGCTGACTCTTCACCAGAGTCATGGAGGTAATGGGGAAGGGAGTAACTGGGCCCTAGATACACAAAAGGTCAGCAAATTTCGTCTGCAGTTTAAAGAGTTTGATAATTTTGATAGTTTCATTCATATGTTTGAGAGGGTATGTAAACAGTATGAAGTTGACCAAGAACTCTGGGTACAGCTTCTGACCCCCTTACTCCATGGTAAAGCTGTAACTGTTCTGTCCAAAATGTCTGACCTTGCATATTTTGATTATACTGCTGTAATAAAATAGTCTTTTAGAACTGTTTAAGTTAACACCTGAAATGTATAGGAAAATATTCCGTGAGTATAGATGCAAGGCAGATGAAAGTGCGTATGAGTATGTTGCTGAATTGAGCAATTATTTCCATAGTTGGGTGAGTGGATGTCAGGTCACCACTTTTGAAGGGCTGACAGACCTTTTGTTGAGGGAACAAGCCCTTAGTATTTTGCCTGAGAACATGAGGATCTGGTTAGATGATAGACAATGTGCTACTTTAGATGAGTTGGGGAAGAAGGCAGACCTATACCTGGCAAGCAGGGCAGCCCTGCACAGGAAGGGGACCCCCAGTACTGCTCATGGCTCTAAAGGAACCCATGGTGGGCAGCACAGACTGCCACAACAGAATCTGCCAGTAGCAGGGGAAGCCACTAGTCCAGGTATATATCCAGGGGTTAGGGTTAAATGTTTTGAATGCAACCAGTGGGGCCATGTGGCATACAGGTGTCCACACAGGCAAGGAGGGGAACAAAAGGTTAGATACCCAGTAAGTGGGAAAGACAAAATGCCAATAGTAGGTTGCCTTGAGAAGGGAAGGATTTGGATAAAGCAGTACCATGTGCTTACATAGTTACACGTGGTTAGGCTAGGAGACAAGCATGTGTGTCTGGTAGCCTGGGGGAGACCCAGACAGACTGCATACTTGCAGCCAGGACTGGTGAGGTGGTTACTTCAGGGAGGGAGCTACTCTGTAGCAGTGAGACTGAAGGCGAGCCACAGATGCTTGTGGGTACTGATGGTCACTTGGACAGAGTGACTGCAAAGGTAGAGGTGAGTAGTAGTACCCAGGCTGGCAGTGAGGCACCACTGTCAGAGAATGCCAGACTTCCTGTGGAAGGGGAGCTGGGAAGGGTTACAAGGAAAGAGTTGAGACAGGCTCAGCTCTCAGAGCCTACATTGCAAGGCCTGAGGCAAGTAGCTAGGGAAGCACCTGATCCTCAAGGAAAGGGGGAATCTGTATACCTGGACAAAGGGTTACTATACAGAGAGTGGACCTCTGAGGGAGAGCCAGAAGGTGAGAGAGTACAGCAGTTGGCAGTGCCTAGAGCCTACCATCTGGTGCTTCTAGCCATAGCCCATGATATTCTCTTTGCAGGTCATATGGGCATAAAACGTACAAAGAGGCATATTATGCAAAACCTGTATTGGCCTGGAATTTCCAGAGATGTAACAGGTTATTGCAGGACCTGTGAGCAGTGCCAAAAGGTAGGCAAGGCAGGATACAAGATGAGAGCTCCTTTGGTGCCTTTGCCTGTGATTGAGGAGCCATTTCAGAGGGTAGCTATGGATATTGTAGGTCCTCTGAGTATCCCAAGTTCCACAGGGAACAAGTATATTCTAGTGGCAGTGGATTATGCTACACGATACCCTGAGGCAGTGGCTTTGTCCTTCATTGAGGCAGAGAAGGTGGCAAATGATTTGTTAGAGTTTTTCAGCAGGGTAGGTTTCCCAAAAGAAATACTGACTGACAGAGGTGCCGATTTCATGTCAGACCTGCTGGCTTGTCTGTGGAAGTCCTGTGGGGTGAAGCACATGAAGACCACCCCCTACCATCCCCAGACTAATGGTCTTGTTGAGAGGTTAAACTCTACAATCAAGTCCATGCTACAGGCATTTGCAGATCAGTTTAAGAGGGAATGGGACAAATATATGCCCCATCTGTTGTTTGCGTACAGAGAGGTTCCCCAGGAATCCACAGGTTTTTCACCCTTTGAGTTGCTGTATGGGTATTGGGTGAAGGGACCTCTAGACTTAATTTGAGATGAGTGGGAAGGTGAGTGCGAGTCTCACAAAGAGTTTGTTGTGGCATATGTCCTAAACCTCAGGACAAGGCTCAGGGAACTCATGGGCTTGGTCCAGGAGAACCTGGCAGAAGCACAACAACAGAAATAGAGGTGGCATGACAGGAATGCTCGAGCTAGAGAGTATGCTGTGGGCAGCAGGTAATGGTTCTCATTCCTGTCAGACACAACAAGCTGCAAGCAGGTTGGGAGGGTTCCTACAAGGTGGTAAGAAAGGTAAGTGACGTTAACTACATGGTGGAACTGTTAGGCAGATGGCAGGGGCACAAATTGTACCATGTTAGCATGATGAAACCTTACCATGATAGGGAGGCCCCTGTACTGAGCATTTGCAGTGGATTGCAGGAGGAGTCTGAGGGAGATCTGTGGAGTGATCTCCTCAGTGAGGCTCGGGCAGGCACCTCAGTGGAAGGGGTAGCAATGTCCTAGCAGTTATCTCCTACCCATGTTTGAGAAATCTGAGCAGTGTTGCAGGAATTTGGGGACATGTTCACTGGGAAACCAGGGTGCACCCACCAGGTGCAGCACCAGGTGGATACAGGACCCCAAAGGCATATTAGCAGGCCACTTATAGGGTGCCTGAGAGAGTCAGACAGACCCTGAGGGAGGAGGTACAGGAGATGTTGGAACTAGGGGTGATTCAAGAGTCCAATAGTCCCTGGACCTCCTCAGTAGTGCTGGTGCCAAAGAAGGATGGCAGCACCAGGTTATGTGTGGACTTCAGGAAATGAAATAGTCACACAGAGTCAGATGCTTACCCCATGCCTAATACAGATGAGGCCCTAAAGCAGCTAGATGGGGCTAAGTGTCTTACAACCATTGATCTTACCAAGGGCTACTGGCAGGTGCCCTTGACTCCCAGTGCTAGAGAGAAGTCAGCCTTTGTGACTCCTTTTGGCTTGTATGAATTCACAAATATGCCCTTTGGGAGGAAGAATGCCCCAGCAACTTTCCAGATGCTGGTATATCATATCCTAGCAGGAGCAGGAGGGTTTGCCCTTGCTTACCTAGACAATATTGTTATCTACAGCCATTCCTGGCCATAGCACCTTCAGCATGTCAGGGAGGTGCTGGGCAGATTACAGAGGGCAGGGTTGACCATTAAGCCGTGCAAATGTCAGGTGGGTATGGCGGAGGTCTCCTATCTAGGACATAGAGTGGAGAGTGATAAGATAAGACCAGAACCTGAAAAAGTGTAAGCCATTCAGGCATGGCTTGCACCTTTTACTAAAAAGCAGGTGAAGGCATTTTTAGGGACAGCAGGGTACTACAGAAAGTTTGTCCCCAGTTATAGTACCATAGCTGCTCCCCTCACAGACCTGACAAGGAAGAATAGGCCAGATAAGGTAGTGTGGACCCTAGCATGTGAGCAGGCATTCCAAAAGCTTAAAGAAGCTTTTGGAGGACACCCTGTGTTAGCCAGTCCAGATTACAGCAAATAACCTGTTGTGCAGGTGCATGCTTCAAACCATGGGGTGGGGCTGTACTTAGCCAGATTTCTTCAGAGGGGGAAGAGCACCCAGTGGTTTATCTCAGTTGTAGGCTCCAACTCAGGGAGGAATGCTATGCAGCTGTAGAAAAGGAATGTCTAGCCATAGTGTGGGCACTGCAAAAACTTCAGCCTTATCTGTATGGAAGGAAATTCACTGTTATGACAGATCACAACCCCCTAACATGGTTAAACAGAGCCAGCCAGCAAAATGCCAAGTTGTTAAGATGGAGCCTGGGATTGCAAGCATATGATATGTCAGTGCAGCACCACTATGGGAGTAGCAATGCCAATGCAAGTGGGCTCTCAAGACAGGGAATGGGGTGAGGTACACTTGATAGACCTAACACTCTGAAGCGGCATTTCTCAAGGGTCACTTAAAAAACTAGCTTGAGTTCTCCGGGGAGGGGGGGAATGTGAAGGCTGCCAGCCTAGCCAGATAGAATTTTGCAGATAATGCTGTCATTTGTAAATATGAATGCAAACTACAGGCTTGTCTTAAATGTAAAGGAATACTGTTACATGTGGAACTTCCTCCCTGTGTTCGCATGGGTTTCCTCTAGGTGCTCCAGTTTCCTCCCACATCCCAAAGACATGCTGTAGGTGGATTAGACACCCTAAACTGGCTCAAGGTGTGTGTGTGTGTGTGTGTGTGTGTGTGTGTGTGTGTGTGTGTGTGTGTGTGTGTGTGTGTGTGTGTGCATGCGTGTGTGTGTGCCTTCTGTGGAAGGTTGGGTGCCGGGCTGGCAACTCGACACTGTAAAACTCCACTGCCAATCATGAGCGGACAGGTGATTCACTGTGGTGACCCCTAACCGGGAAAAGCCGAAAGAAGAAGAAGAACTGTTACATATGGAACTGGAAATAAATGTGACAACAGTGCACTCTACTGACCAAAGTAAAGCATGCAGTGACCCTTTGAAATAGACAGTGGTGCCGAAAAGTCTAGATGAATAAAATTATTTCTATTGTTTTAACCAAGAGTTAAATTGCTAGATTTAAACATGCAAATGCATTTTATTGCTCTGTTCCTGACCAGCTGCATGATAACAAAAGGGAGATGTTAAGAATGTAAATGCAGTTAATGTGTAGCCTGGAAACACCAGGAAAGTGAAAGAATGATGTAATGCTTATCAGTACTGCAGTTTCAATTTAAACAGATAATAAGGCATTAAGCATTTTTGTCTTGATCATCCAACTCACAGCACTACCTCTTGCTCGCATGTAAGTTATCTTAGACTTGTGTTTTCTTTTAGAGATAGCTAGAACTAGAAAGATTAGACTAAGTGTTTTTCTGTGATCTCAGAACTGTACTACTGAATTATTTTAAGTATTTTTGTGTGATCTCCGAACGTTTGACTAGCACTTGCTATTAGAAAGTATTGTCTTGTGGTTTTAATTTTTTATTATTAAATATTTTAAAACCTTTTAACTGTGGCTGGTTTGTGTAGAGATAAGTTAAGCTCTAGAGTACATTGCATGCTAATATTGATCCTGTACCAAGTCACTCTAATAAGTTTTGACTGTTTGGTCATACTACCAATTACATAATACTGCACAATAATAATTGGACACCCTTTTAAGGGCCTTTGATTAGCTGATAGTTATTAGCTGGGTGGTGGCAGGGTACTACCATATAGTCTTGGTAAAACGGGTACAGTTGGAGAACCTGTGCCAGCCTTCCCCAGAAGTGTCTGTGTGGTTGTATAAATTCTTATCTCACCATGTGCGTGTGTCAGCTATTTGGGCAGGGACACGAAGCACTGGTTGGACAGAGAGAGTGCTGGAGATTTTAGCTTGCCCAGCTGGCTGAAATCTGGACCCTATAGCTGTGCCAGTGGGGAGTCTTACTGAGGACCTTGAGAGCAAGGGAGTGATCAGCCCTGGGCTGACTGATCTCTGTGTGCTTTTAAGGGAAATTGCACTTTACTGTTTGTATTTCTTATCCTTTCCTCATAGATGAGACGCCCTCTCTGGTGTCAGTGGTGAGGATTGAGGCTCCTTGATTGCTGGGCCAGGGCATGGGCATCACACAATAAATGAAAGAAAATGGAGTAAAGGGAACAATGAATGAGAGGGAACAATGCATGAGGCTAAACAGTGAATGAGGGGAAATAATGAATAAGAGGAAACAATAAATGAGAGGAAGCAATGAATGAGGGGAAATGATTAATATGAGGAAACAATGAATGAGAGGAAACAATGCATAGGAGTAAACAATGAATGAGGGGAGGAAACAGTGAATGAGAGAAAACAATGAATAATGGGAAAATGAATGAGAAGAAACAGTAAATGAGGAAAAATGGAATTATAATAAATAATGAATGAGAGGAAACAATAAATGAAATGAAGCAATGGATTAAAGGGAACAATGGATGAGATAGAACAATGCATGTGGGGAAACAGTGAATGAGGGGAGGAAACAGTGAATGTGAGGAAACAATGAATGATGGGAACAATGAATGAGGGGGGATGAAACAATGAATGAGGGGAAATAATGAAAAAGAGGAAATAATGAATGAGAGAAAACAATGAATGAGTGGAGGAAATGAATGAGAGGAAACAAAAAGAGAGAACAATGCATGAGGGGAAGCAGTGAATGACAGGAGGAAACAGTGAATGTGGGGAAACAACAAATGAAAGGAAATAATTAATGAAGAGAAAGAATTAATGAATAGAAACAATGAATGAGAGCAAACAAGGGATTACAGGAAACAATGAATGAGGGGAACAACGAATAAGACAAAATGATGAATGAAGGGAAATAATGAATGAGGTGAAACAATAAATGAGGGGAAACAATAAATTTGGTTGAAACAATGAATGAGATGAAAATGAATGAGAGGAGCAATGAATAAGAGAAAGCAATGAAAGGAGGAAACAATGACCGATGGGAGGAAACAATGAAAAGAGAGGAACAATGAATCAAGGGAAACAATAAATGAGAGGAGGAAACAATGAGTGCAGGAAACAGTGAATGCAGGAAAACAATGAGTGAGAGGAAGCAATGAATAAGAGTAAGCAATGAATGAGAACAAACAATGAATGAGGGGAGTAAACAATGAATGAGAGGAAGAAACAATGAATAAAAGAAAACAATGAATGAGTGGAAACAATGAATGAGGCTATGAAGCAATGAATGAGGGGAAATCGTGAATGAGGGGAAAGAGGGGAAATAATGAATGAGAGGAAGAAATGAATGAGGGGGGACAATGAATGAGGCGAAGCAATGAATGAGAGGAAACAATGAATGAGGGGAATAAGGGGAATCCATGAATGAGAGAAAACAATGAATGAGGGGAGGAAGCAATAAGGGAGGAAACAATGAATGAGCAAAAACAATGAATGAGAGGAAGCAATGAATGACAGGAAAACAATGAAAGAAGGGAAACAATGAATGAGAGGAATAAATGAATGAGGGGGACAGTGAATGAATGCAAACAATGAATGAGAGGAAACAATGAATGAGGGGAATAAGGGGAAACCATGAATAAGATGAAACAATGAATGAGTAGAAGAAACAATGAATGAGGGGAACAGTGAATGAGGAGAAACAGTGAATGAGGGGAAGCAATGAATTAGAGGAAATAATGAATTTTGGGAAACAATAAATGAAAAGAAACAATGAATGGGGAGAACAATGAATGAGGGGATGAAATAATGAATGAGAGGAAATAAGTGCGGAAAATCAGTGAATTAGAGGGAACAATGAATGAGAGGGAAACAATTAATAAAGGGAGGAAACAATGAATGAGAAGAAACAAAGTATGAGAGGAAATGATAAATGAGGGGGAAACAATAAATGAGAGGAAATAATGAATTAAATGGAACAATGAATGAGGGGAAACAGATGAGAGGAAATAATGAATGAGGGGAAACAATGAATTAGGTGAAACAATGAATGAGTGGAAACAATGAATAAGGGGAAACAATGAATGAGTGGAAACAATGAATGAGAGAAAACAATGAATGAGAGAAAACAATGAATGAGTGGAGGAAATAAAAGAAGGGAAATGATAAATGACAGGAAACAATAAATGAGAAGGAACAATGCATGGGGAAACAATGAATGAGGGCAGGAAACAGTAAATGAAGGGAAACAATAAATGAAAGGAAACAATGAAAGAGGGGAAAATGAATGAGAGGAAATAATGAATGTGGGGAACATAAATGAGAGGAAACTATGAATGAGCGGAAATAATAAATTATAGGAAAGGAATAAGGGGAAACAATGAATGAGGGGAATTAATGAGGTGAAACAACTAATGAGGGGGAACAATGAATGTGGATGAAAGAATGAATGAAGGGAAACAATGAATGAGGTAAAACAATAAATGAGGGGAAACAATAAATGTAGGTGAAGTAATGAATGGGAGAAAACAATGAATGAGAGGGAACAATGTATAAGGGGATGGAATAATTAATGAGGGGAAATCATGAATAAGAGGAAACAATGAATGAGTGGAGGAAATGATGGATAAGGGGAAATGAATGAGAGGAAGCAATGAATAAGAGGGAACAATGTATTCATGGAAACAATGAATGAGGGGGGAAATGAATGAGAGAAAACAATGAATGAAGATAAACAGTGAATGATAGGAAACAATGTACTAGAGGAAACAATGAATGAAGGGAAATGAATGAGAGGAAATTATGAATGAATGGAAATTAATGATAGGAAATGAATGAGGGTAAGCAATGAGAAGGAAACAATTAATGAGGTGAAACAAGGAATGTGGATGAACCAGTGAATGAGGGGAAACAATGAATGAGGTGAAACAATGAATAAGAGGGAACAATTAATGAGAGGGAACAACGAATGACAGGAAACAATGAAAGAGGAGAAATGAATTAGAGGAAATGATGAATGAGGGGAAATGAATGAGGCAATTCAATGAATTGGGGGAAGCAACGAATGAGGGGAAATAATGACTGAGGGGAGGAAACAATAAATGAGGGGAAATGAATGAGAAGAATCAATGAATGAGAGGAATCAATGAATTATAGAGAACAATGGATGAGAGGGAACAAAGAAAGACAGGAAACTATGAATGGGGGAAACAATGAATGAGAAAAAACTGTGAAGGAGGGGAGCAATAAATGAGGGGATGAAACAATGAATGAGGGGAAATAATGAATAAGAGGAAACAATGAATGAGTGGAAATAATGAATGAGGGGAAAACATTGAATGAGAGGAAACAATGCATGAGAGTAAACAGTGAATGAGGGGAGGAGACAATGAATGAGGAAAAACAATGAAGGAATGGAAACAATGAATGAGAGGAAAGATGAATGAAAAGAAAAAGTAAATGAGGAGAAAAAAATGAAATAGAGGAAATAATAAATGAGAGGAAACAATGAATGAAAGAAAACAATGGATTAAAGGGAACAATGAATGAGAGGAAACAATGCATGAGGGGAAACAGTGAATGAAGGGAGATAATGAATAAGAGGAAACAATGAATGAATGGAAGTAATGAATGAGCGGAAATTATTAATAAAAGGAAACAATGAATGAGAGGAAACAATGCATAGCAGTAAACAATGAATGGGAGGAGGAAACAGTGAATGAGGGAAAATAATGAATAAGGGGAAAATGAATGAGAAGAAACAGTAAATGAGGAAAACATGAACTATAAGAAATAATGAATGAGAGGAAACAATAAATGAAATGAAATAATGGATTAAAGGGAGCAATAGATAAGAGGGAACAATGCATGAGGGGAAACAGTGAATGAGGGAAGGAAACAGGGAATGTGAGGAAATAATGAATGAGGGGAATAATGAATTTTGGGAAACAATAAATGAGAGGAAATGATGAATGGGGAGACCAATTAATGAGTGGATGAAACAATGAATGAGGGGAAATAAGTGAGGGAAATCAATGAATTAGAGGAAACAGTGAATGAGAGGGAAACAATAAATGAAGGGAGGAAATAATGAATGAGGGAAAACAAAGAATGAGAGGAAATTATAAATGATGGGGAAACAATGAATTAAAGGGATACAATGAATGACAGGAAACAATGAATAAAGGGAAACAAATGAGAGGAAATAGTGGATGAGGGGAAACAACGAATTAGGGGAAACAATGAATGAGAGGAAACAATGAATAAGGGGAAACAATGAATGAGTAGAAACAATGAATGAGAGAAAACAATGACTGAGTGGAGGAAATGAAAGAGGGGAAATGATGAATGACAGGAAACAATGAAAGAAAAGGAACAATGCATGAGGGGAAACAATGAATGAGGGAAGGAAACAGTAAATGAAGGGAAACAATAAATGAAAGTAAACAATGAAAGAAGGTTAAATGAATGAGATGAAATAATGAGTGTGGGGAAAATGAATGAGAGAAAACTATGAATAAGGGAAACAATGAATGATAGGAAATGATGACTAAGGGTAAACAATGAATGGGGGGAAGTAATGAGGTGAAACAACCAATGAGGGGGGACAATGAATGTGCATGAAACAATGAATGAGGTGAAAGAATAAATGAGGGAAACAATGAATATGGGTGAAGCAATGAATGGGAAAAACAATGAATGAGAGGGGATAATGAATGAGAGGGAACAATGAATGAGGGGATGAAACAATGAATGAGGATAATTCATGAATAAGAGGAAACAATTAATGAGTGGAGGAAATGATGAATAAGGGGAAATGAATGAGAGGAAGCAATGAATGAGAGGGAACAATGTATTCATGGAAACAATGAATGAGGGGGAAATGAATGAGAGGAAACAATGAATGAAAAGAAACAATGAATGATAGGATACAATGTATTAGAAGAAACAATGAATGGTGGGAAAATTAATGAGAGGAAATGAATTGGGAAATGAATGGCAGGAAATGAATGAGGGGAAACAATGATTGAGAGGGAAACAATTAATGAAGGGAAACAATGAATGTGGGTGAAACAGTGAATGACGGGAAACAATGAATGGGAAAAAACAATAAATGAGAGGGAACAATGAATGACAGAAAACAATGAACAAGGGTAAATTAATTAGAGGAAATAAATGAGGGGAAATGAATGAGGGAAGTCAATGAATTGGGGGAAGCAATGAATGAGGGGAAACAATGACTGAGGGGAGGAAAGAATGAATGAGGGGAAATGAATGAGAGGAATCGATGAATGAGAGGAAACAATGAATTAAAGAGAACAATGGATGAGAGGGAACAAAGAATGACAGGAAACTATGAATAAGGGGAAACAATGAATGAAAGGAAACTGTGAAGGAGGAGAGCAATAAATGAGGAGATGAAACAATGAATGAGTGGAAATAATGAATAAGAGGAAACACTGAATGAGTGGAAACAATGAATGAGTGAAACGATTAATGAGAGAAAACACTGAATGAGAGGAAACAATGCATGAGAGTAAACAATAAATGAGAGGAGGAAACAATGAATGAGGGAAAAGGGAAAACAACGAAGGAATGAAACAATGAATGAGGGGAAAGATGAATGAAAAGAAACAGTAAATGAGGAGAAAAATGAACAAGAGGAAATAAGTTAGAGGAAACAATGAATGAAAGAAAACAATGGATTAAAGGGAACAATGAATGAGAGGGAACAATGCATGAGGGGAAACAGTGAATGAAGGGGGATAATGAATAAGAGGAAACAATAAATGAGTGGAAGCAATGAATGATGGGAAATGATTAATAAGAGGAAACAATGAATGAAAGGAAACAATGCATAGCAGTAAACAATCAATGAGGGGAGGAAACAGTGAATGAGGGAAAATTAATTATAGGAAATGAATGAGAGGAAACAATACATGAAATGAAACAATGGATTAAAGGGAACAATGGATGAGAGGGAACAATGCATGAGGGGAAACGGTGAATGAGGGGAGAAAACAGTGAGTGTGAGGAAACAATGAATGAGGGGAACAATGAATGAGGGGATGAAACAATGAATGAGGGGAAATCATGAATAAGAGGAAACAATGAATGAGTGGAGGAAATGATGAATAAGGGGAAATGATGAATGAGGGGAAGCAATGAATAAGAGGGAACAACGCATGAGGGGAAACAGTGAATGTGGGGAAACAATAAATGAAAGGAAATAATGAATGACAGGAAAATGAATGAGAGGAAACAATGAATGGGGGAAGCAATGAAGGAGAAGAAACAATTAATGAAGAGAAACAATTAACGAATAGAAACAATGAATGTCAGGAAACAATGGATTATAGGAAACAATGAATGAGGGGAACAGTGAATGAGATGAAACAATGAATGAGGGGAAATAATGTATGAGGTGAAACAAATGGGAAACAATGAATTTGGCTGAAACAATGAATGAGGTGAAAATGAATGAGATGAGCAATGAATAAGAGGAAGCAATGAAAGAGGAGAAACAATGACCGATGGGAGGAAACAATGAATGAGAGGAAACAATGAATCAGGGGAAATAATAAATGAGAGAAGGAAACAACGAGTGGAGGAAACAGTGAATGCAGGAAAACAATGAATGAGAGGAAGCAATGAATAAGAGTAAGCAATGAATGAGGGGAATAAACAATGAACAAGAGAAAACAATGACTGAGGGGAGGAAACAATGAATAAGAGGAAAAAACAATGAATAAAAGAAAACAATGAATGAGAGGAAACAATGAATGAGGGTATGAAGCAATGAAAGAGGGGAAATCATGATTGAGGGGGACAAGGGGAAATGAATGAGAGGAAGAAATGAATGAGGGGGACAGTGAATGAGGCAAAACAATGAATTAGAGGAAACAATGAATGAGGGGAATAAGGTGAATCCTCGAATGGGAGAAAACAATGAATGAGGGGAGGAAACAATAAATGAGTGAAAACAATGAAGGAAAGGAAGCAATGAATGACAGGAAAGCAATGAAAGAGGGGAAACAATGAATGGGAGGAAGAAATGAATGAGGGGGCAGTGAATGAATGCAAACAATGAATGAGGGGAAACAATGAATGAGGGGAATAAGGGAACCATGAATGAGATGAAACAATGAATAAGGGAAGGAAACAATGAATGAGGGGAACAGTGAATGAGGGGAAACAGTGAATGAGGGGAAGCAATGGATGAGAGGAAACAATGAATGAGGAAACAATGAATGAGAGGAAACGATGAATGGGGAAAACAATGAATGAGGGGATGAAACAATGAATGAAGGGAAATACATGAGGGAACTCAATGAATTAGAGGAAACAATGAGTGAGAGGGAAACAATAAATGAAGAAAGGAAACAATGAACAAGGGAAAACAAAGAATGAGAGGAAATGATAAATGAGGGGAAACAATGAATGAGAAAAAAAACAATGAATGAGTGGAGGAAATGAAAGCGGGGAAATAATGAATGACAAGAACCAATGAATGAAAAGGAACAATGCATGAGGGGAAACAATGAATGAGGGGAGGAAACAGTAAATGACCGAAATAATGAAAGAGAGGAAAAATGAATGAGAGGAAATAATGAATGTGGGGAAAATTAATGAGAGGAAACTATGAATGAGGGTAAATAATTAATGATAGGAAATTATGAATAAGGGGAAACAATGAATGAGGGGAATTAATGAGGTAAAACAACTAATGAGGGGGAACAATTAATGTGGATGAAACAATGAATAAAGGAAAACAATGAATGAGGTGAAACAATGAATATGGGTGAAGCAATGAATGGGAAAAACAATGAATGAAAGGGGACAATGAATGAGAGGGAACAAGGAAAGAGGGGATGAAACAATGAATGAGGGGAATCATGAATAAGAGGAAACAATGAATGAGTGGAGGAAATAATGAATAAGGGGAAATGGTGAATGAGAGGGAACAATGTATTCATGGAAACAATGAATGAGGGGAAAATGAATGAGAGGAAATAATGAATGATAGGAAACAATGTATTAGAGGAAACAATGAATGAAGGGGAAATGAATGAGAGGAAATAATGATTAAGGGGGAAACAATGAATGTGGGTGAAACAGTAAATGAGAAGAAACCATAAATAAGAGGAAACAATGAATGACAGGAAACAATGAACGAGGGGAAATGAACTAGAGGAAATGATGAATGAGGGGAAATGAATAAGGAAAGTCAATGAATTGGGAAAAGCAATGAATGAGGGGAAACAATGACTGAGGGGAGGAAACAATGAATGAGGGGAAATGAATGAGATAAATCAATGAATGAGAGGAAGCAATGAATTAAAAAGAACAATGGATGGGAGGGAACAAAGAATGACAGGAAACTATGAATGAGGGGAAACAATGAATGAGAGGAAATTGTGATGGAGGGGAGCAATAAATGAGGGGATGGGACAATGAATGAGGGGAAATAATGCATAAGAGGAAACAATGAATGAGTGGAAACAATGAATGAGGGGAAAAGATTAATGAGAGAAAACAATGAATGAGAGGAAACAATGCATGAGAGTAAACAATGAATGAGGGGAAGAAACAATGAATGTGGGAAAACAATATATGAAAGGAAATATTGAATGACAGGAAAAATGAATGAGAGGAAACAATGAATGAGGGTAAAACGAATTAGATGAAATGAATGAGGGGACATAATGAATGAGGTGAAACAATACATGAGGGGAAACAATGAATTTGGTGGAAACAATGAATGAATTGAAACAATGAATGAAGGGAAACAAAAGAAAGGGAACAGTGAATGAGGGAAACAATGAATTAGAGGATACAACGAATGAGGGAAAATGATGAATTAGAGGAAATGAATGAGGGGAATCAATGAATTAGAGGAAACAATGAATGAGTGCAGAAAACAATGAATGAGAGGGAAACAATGAATGAGATGAAGTAATGAATGAGAGGAAACAATTAATGAGAGGAAAGGAATGACAGGAAATGAATGGAGAGAAACAAGGAATGACAGGAAACAATGGATTAGTGGTAACAATGAATGAGGGGTAGCTGAATGAGAGAAAATGATGAATGAGGGCAAATAGTGAATGAGAGGAAATAATGAATGAGAAGGAAACAATAAATGAGGTGAAACAATGAATGTGGGTGAAGTGGTGAATGAGGGGGAAACAATGAATGAAGCCATGAATGAGAGGAAACAATGAATGACAGTGCTCCTAGAAAGACTAACAGTTACCATACTGGTGTGGCAATCTACCAAACAAAAACATAGTCTTGTTAAGTAAACTGGACATAACAGAACTAAGCCACATGACTGGTCACAATGTACCAAAAAGCAAAACCTTGACAAATGATTGGACTAGTAGTGATGTATGCAAAATAGGTTCTTTGATTATTTACCCAGACTGGACTTAAGTCATTGAGCAGAGTCATGTCAAACAAGACAGACTTTGCAGATAGATCAAATTCTCATGGTCACAATCCAATCTATTTCAGTTTATAGGTTGACATCCTGTCCAAACTACCTTGATTGGATGTGAGATACTGAAAATCAGTGACATTCCATAGGCAGACACATACCCAAATGATAGACTTTTTAAAAATTGCTATTAGGGACCGTAAAGTTAAAGGTTTGCCTCATTTCTTTATCATTCTCTGCATTGGTGTGAATCAGCAAAAGTACACTAATAATGATATAAATTAGACACTATGTGACCTGTTTAAATCTTTTCCTGTGTTAAATGTCTTGTAGCATAAGAATGCAGTTATCAAAAATACAAAATGTATTTTTCAAATGTGCATTCATGATGAAATGAAATGTTACTTTTACCAAAAATAAGTGTGTGTATACAAATTATTTCCAATGCAATGAAAAATGTGCTATGTCTATATTTCTTAGAGAATGCAATTATTTTTCAAAAGGAAGGTGGAATGTAATAAAGCTTGGTCTTTGTGCTGGTCTGTACAATGTAGCATCATAAGATTTGATTAGACAATGAAATTAATACCAACATAAAATGTACTGACAGGACAGATTAACAAGCTAAGGCAAAAAAAAAATGAAAAAGCACAGTGTGTGACTCACAAGCCATTTGACCCATGAAGCTCCTTTGCACAATTAAAAACACAAAAGATACCGGGTTTTAGATGCTACCTTGTAAACAAAAGATTATAAAAAATAATTATTACTTTTCACTGGATACTTTCAAAAGAATTATGAAATCACATTATGATAGGACAGTAGGTTAACTTAGCTGCTGTTCTAACTTTGTATACTACATACTTATGTACAGATAACTAGATAGCTTGATGAAGACTTAGTTTGTCTTCTAGGCCACTCTGGCATTCTACATTTTTAATGCTGTTTTGCATTGAGTCAATGAATGTGTACCATTTACAAAATCAGTTTTCTGGTCAGAAAGGTTTCTGTTCCAATCACTGAGCATACGTAACCCATAGCAACTGGCTTTTATTAAGGACAGCCTAAATTAAAATATTAATATATTCCTAGAACTCAGAATAACATCAGCATTAAAGGTAAACTAAGCCTACTCAAAAATTAATAAGTGGTTTAATAATCTAACAGAATGATATTCTCAGTAACTTGCTTAATGAAAAGAAATAAAACCTGCCATGCCATTCTCATTGTATGGTTAGTTAAGTTTAAAAATAAATATATCACTGTCCTAAGGGACGTTTTTTTCAAAATTCCAGAACAAGAGCTTTTATGTATGAACTCCATTTGTGAGCTTTTGTGTGACAGAAGTCACCAGCAGTGCTTTGATGTTGCACTTTCTGTGCAAAATATCTATTTATTTGTATCCAGGTGGAGTGGAAGTGTGGAGCATTTAAATTCATGCTCTAAAATGATCTCTTGAGTGAGGTACTTCTTGTTCTTCTGATGTCTCAGAAAGAAAGTAATAGTCTTTACTACTTGAGATAGTAAAAATGTTTAAAGCACAAAAACATTAATTTATGAAACAACCTAAGAATTAGTTCCACTGGTGAGTCAATTGTTAATACAGAGTAACTGAAAGGCACAGAAAAAGAATAAGGGGGGCAAAGAATTGGGGAAGACACGTAGGATTTATCATTCATCCTGTTCTAGTCATATTCACTGCCAATAATACCTAAACTTCTTTATGCTTGTTTTGTATTAATCCAAAATAGACACTACACTGCACAGGTATATCAACCAGTGTCTGTGTTAGGAGCGTTAAGGCATTGCAGCTAAGCTGGCCAGGTTCAGACTGCTTTGATTGTCCTCAGAACAATTCGTGCAAAAATATGCTACAGACATCTACAGAACACAGAAAATGGATCTGGGCTATTTCAGATGCAAGGCTGGAAAGGTGATTCCAGAGCCCTAATGCTGTGACACATTATTATAATTCATATTTGTTCTCTTCCTGAATTGATGAGTGGCTTTTAAATTTACACTGGATTTATAATCAGTTTAGACAGTGTGCCAAGGACTACTACCCATCAATGGAAAATAGCAGTCAGCTCTCTGAATTGTAAAGATGTGTATAAACATTTAATAAAGCATTTAAGTTTACTAAAGGTGCAAGCTGACCTGTCTCACTGTCACTCACTCACTGTGTACCTTCTCCTAAAGGAATTGACTGAATATAGCTCTATGTTAGTAGAATGCCTTTAAGAAATAACAATGTGGTGTCTGTATGCAGGAAGCAAAATGTATGGAAGGATCACTTTGTTCTTGTGAGATATTAATAACTTAATGAATGAACTGATAATGGAATCCTGAAGGTATTTCCAAAACTATTTCTCTGAAGTGGCGTATTATTGAGGTAAGATTAAATATAAGGAAGTGGGGACTGCAGGGCATCTTGCCCCATAACTTCAAAAGCAGGCTACTAATTTTTTTGTTACTTTATGTATTTAATATTAGACTTTTTTGGTTTGTTTTATATAACAAGGTTGGGTTTGTACTTGATTTCAATCAAGATATACATCCTGATTAACTTCTTAGTAGGTGAAGCTATTGCAGGTGTGGTTCTAGAATGGATCACTTCATTCCTATCTGGTTGATGTGATCCTAAATGGTGATTTCTGGAGTTTACTCATCCTCTTCTTAACCTCTTGTTAGCAGTGTATCATACATTTCTAACCCCATTCCTATGCTCCCCTTTGTAGTTTTGGAGGGATTTATACTGCCATTGCAATGTCAGTAACATACAGCTTCTTTCTTCAGGCTTCAGTGTCAGTAGTAAATTCTTTGTTGGGATGAGCTGGGCTGTATCTGTCAATGGATGGTCTGTAACTGACTTAAGCTCAACGCGTACAGAACAGTTGCCATGGTAATTCATGTCACACTTCAGGACTGTAATGCTCAAGCCTTTGCCCCCTATATATTTTATCAAGGTGACAATCCAGAATTTGTGTCAAAGGTGTGAAATTTCAGGGTAATCATTGAAGAAACACTAACACATAAGGGCTAGCTGACCCCTGCTATTAAGTCCTTTAGAAGTACTGAGGACTTTCTCACCTGTACATCCCGTATGTACCACTTCACATTTTCATGCTTGAGACATAAGTTAGACAAAAAGTATTAGAGGAAGACATTCAAACTTTGGTATGCTGGCCAGTTGTATGATATCCTTAGCAGGACACTTCTCATATGTAGTGAATACTGCAACTGTGATCAGTGAAGGACATCTTCAAATTCATCTCTCCCACTTCATTCCTTCAGTATAATACACTGATATGTCAAACTCTCCATACTCAGAGGCATCCACTGACTATTCCTTCCTCACATTTACTTTTAAATCTTCTCCTCCACATGGTTCTATTTGTTATTACATATGTCTGTCTCCATTTATACTATGAAAAATTTAGAGTATAATGCCCCATTTGGCATGTACCTCACTAGACACCTGCAACACCTGGGGAGGCCACAAAAGTACCTCACGAAAAGAATCCTAGGCCTTAAACATATGTCCTACATGGACAGACTCAAAAACTCCAGCTATTCTGTCACATATTGTCTACTAAGAAGCAATCTCTGCTTGACGTACAAAGCCATGTTTGACCCAGCTCTGTTAGAAATGCTACATCTAAAGAAATCCCAATCCCTCCATACCACATGCTCCAGACACCTCAACCTCCTTACACAAACAACAGAACATGCTGGAGGGACAGGTTCATAACCCAGAGACTGCAGATGCTCTGGAATAGACTTCTCATATATGTCAAGTAGAGAACCTCACTAGCCCTCTTCAAGAGAAATCTTGATAAGTGGATAAGAAATAGAAAGTTCACCCCAGAGATCACTCCAGTGGCTCTACTTGATAGACCTATCTATCTAACGACAGGCAGCACAATGCCAGGGCACTCCTATGGGCTAGGCTTGTAAACGCCCCAGGGCCATTAGCCTAGTACATACCTATGAACCTATAAATAATAAGAAAATCAAAATACAAAATATCTATTTACAATAAACACCAGAGTTTCAGAAACAGGAAATATTAAAATGACGCAGACAAATAGATTCACACAGATACAGAAAAAACAGTACTTAACTAATCTCACTATATTTTCCTGACTAATTTAAAAAAATACTATTCCCTTGTTACTTACTAAAGCAAGGCAAGATGAAGTAGGTGAGAAATCCTTCTTTGCCAGGTATCAAAAGCAGTGTGCAATGAGACTTCAGTCACACCTGGTATTAAAATATCATCTTTAGTGATGGATTACAGAATTACATCACATACATCTAGTCATATGGCTTCTGTTTCCCATGCTACCCCCCCTCCCCGGCCAGAAGCTGTCAGGATTTACCACATATGTGTCAATAATACACACACACAGAGACTTGTTAAGATTTGCTGCAGTTCCTGGTAGTCATAAAACATTTTCAAACCTCCATCCGCCCAGAGTAGCAATTAGTTCACTCCAAAGAGAATGTAGAATGCTTTCTAGTACAGACTTTTTGTCTCTGGCTGCATTGAGGACTGTTAGATACAATCTTTATGGCCTAAGCCAGGTAATTTAATTTTAAATTATTTTCAAAGTTAGGTGGATTAAGATTAACCTCTCCTCTACCAGTATCCTTTGTTAAAAGATATGCATTTAAACAGTTACAATAATATGTGTATATTTTTTCTATCCAGCAGGGCACAGTGGTGGTACATTTTTTACACAAGCAGCTTTACAAATACTATTTTTCAACATAAGCATCTGTATAAATCAGTTTGATATACAAATGACATACAATTCTTTACAAAATTCCAGCTAGCTCTTCTGGCATATGTTGCACATCCACAGCCCTACTTCTCCTGACATGGCTGGCAATACCTCACGTCATCACACTCCTGACATATAGGTGCCTCTGCAATACATAGTGTGGCAGTTAGTGCAGAGGATTAAGGCTTCAAACTGCTAATCAGCTGCTTCCTGTAGTCAAAGTTACAGGATTTGATTCCTTTCCCTCTCCATTTACCTGATGAGTGATTCTAAGAAAGTCACTTAACCAGGCAATGCTCATAGGCTGTCTGAGAAAGGTTGTGGTGGAGCAGTGCATTACCCTGGTTAACAATTGTATTTATTTATTGAGAATGTTTTTTCTCCCCTCTACATCATCCTATGGCTCCTTACCCAATCCCAGGGGTCTACCAACCACCTCCTACCCCACTGGACATGTTCTGATAAGGCTGGAGCCAATGATGATCTTGAGGACTTTTTGGGGGTCTGGCCATCAATATCTACTGCTTTTCTCTTTTCTTTTTATGACCTACACAGTTTTCCACCCCACATGGGTCTTCTTGCTGTAGTCTAGTGGAAGGCATGCAGTGGGGGCATGTGGAATTTCACATTGACTCCACAGTGGCTCAGTCATGTCCCCACCATACCTCATTTGACCACACCTCCCAGTAGCAATGTCCCCAGCTTCCACCAGGGATCATTGCAGGAGACACCCACTGAACTGCCCTTCCACCCTGGATGGTAATGCCCATCCCTCTCTCACATGCCATCACTCACCCTAGTTGCTAATTGAATTGGGGTTTTCTTGCCATAGTCATGGCTTAATCCTTCTATGCCATCAGCATGGTTGACAAATAAATTAATTTGGTCTATTTTAATCTGTGTATTGCGTGTTTTACTACCAGCTTTTTATCTGGATCTATCCTATTCATGCATTGTCTGTAAATGCAGTCTTCCTAGTTTGAATTTCCAGGTTAGAAAATAATGACAGACAGAGAGAGAGGGATAGAACGAGAGATAGCTAGCTAGCTAGATAGATG
This sequence comes from Protopterus annectens, assembly GCF_019279795.1. Classification (NCBI taxonomy): domain Eukaryota; kingdom Metazoa; phylum Chordata; order Ceratodontiformes; family Protopteridae; genus Protopterus; species Protopterus annectens. The sequence continues at coordinate 94,967,115 of NC_056732.1, read as the reverse complement.
ACAGATAGATAGATAGATAGATAGATAGATAGATAGATAGATAGATAGACAATAGATAACATTGCTGTTTTAAGAATTTACATCTATCAGTTTTCATTTATATGGTATCCATCTCTGGGAAACCATATATTTACACCAGGAGTTTCACCTATGTCCATCTTAGACAGGGGCAGCCGGTGCTCATCTTAGATTTGCACACAAATATAGACTATATATCTTGGTCCATAAGGGAACAAGGGTATAACATGACTAGGCTTGTAGAGGCCTAAAGGCTGATAGCCTAGTCACCTCCTGTGATCCTATGATTCTCAATATCCATTTTAACAGAGGTTCTAAATGCCCTAATATACCCTAATTTGCAGACCAGGGTAGAAGCTCAACAACAGCCAATAAAAAGGCCTAAGTGAAGGGTATGAACGATGTACAAATATATAGTTAAGTAACAAGCTATGGTATAGAGTAGGTAATTCATGAATTACTCATGTGGAGCCCAAACCCTCCCACTGTAGGTAAAATATGTATTACCCACAACTCTGGCATGATGTATTGCTTTTAAACAATGTTGTTTTTTTAAGAAATATTTTATAAGTGGTATCAGCATATAATGCAAACTCCATTACTATTCTATCTCTCTCCATTGATGTGAGTAAGCACTGATAATTTTCAGAGATATTGTCCATGTATGCACCCATGTATATGGCAACATTTGCAGCAGAGTAGTTTCCAATGTAAACATGGCATTAGAAACAAATATAAAAAATGTTTTTTTTTAATAAGTAACAAGGGTATGATTTACATTTTCATCATTTTAATATATATATATATATATATATATATATATATATATGAGAAAAGTATATGTATTTCATGGGTAATTGCAATTTAAAAATTAAACCAGTTTCAGTACTACAGAGCGAGAAAAAAATTGTGCCTTTTTAATCCTCTTTAGTAGCTGTCATTATCTGCCTTTCAGTGTAGGTACAGAATTTATTTGTGGACAAACTAGATTTTCTCCCACCTGCACTTTAACTGGAAGTCAGAACTGTCAACTGAACGAAGGAAGATAGTTCAAACAGCTATTTCAAGGATGTCGGCTAATGAATCCTGCTCAGCACTGATCCATCCAGCCTACTCAAGACAACTGTTGCATAATCTAAGGTTACAGATACTACCAAAATGTAATGAATGTCATCTCAGGTGAAATAGTAATGTGTTATTAATATTTACTAAGCAATACCTGACTATAAGTGTGATCTGAGGCAGCTACAATAAAGGAGTACATCAATGAACTAACTGTATGTAACATGAAAGGGGGGTGATTGTAAGGAGGGGGATACCACAAAACTCCCACCCCCAACACACAAACACCCATGGACTTCAATATCATACAAACAATGAGTAATAAAAATTTTAAACATTTACTGGCTCACTATAGTACATCTGTAAGTAGTATGGCGGAATACTGTTTGTAATGTTGGATGCACCCTCCCTAACCCTCACCACCCATCAGTGGTAGATAAACAGGAAGAATACATGCAAATTCTGTTAAGTATAAGTGTATTTTCCTTCCAATGTAGAGTGTCAACAAAAAATAAATAAATAAACATTCACTGGGCTGCATGCTCAGTAGCATTTGTAAAATGTTAAAGAGCGAGCAAGCCATAATAATCAGATGCATTTACAGTTGTCATGTGGACATTCTTCACTGTGGTGCTACTTCTGGTTATTTCCTTTGTTATTTTGTTTTACAGTCTGGCTGGCTATGTAAATTGCAGTTATCTATGCACTTGTGCTCTGTGTTATCGATGAAAAGGGTCAATGAGAAATAGCTCACATGCCCAGCTTAATAAATAGGTCAGTAGATATGTTTCATTCACTTATATAGTTGGAACATGATTGATCATAGCACAAATTGTCAAACCTTGTTGATTAAGCCTGACTAATCAAATCTAAATACTGGGCGTCTTCCCTTACTGGAATCATGGTAGAAAATGTGTAGGAGGGGATTGCGAGCTGAGTGTGGTACATGTCACCTGCAAGACTCACATTACAGCTAGTATTAGAAATTTGGTAGACAGAAGTTCAGTTTGTTTACTGCAGCACAAGGAACTGCAACTCAGTTATATAATACATAAATATACCATACCCTTGAACATGCACTTCATTCGCCATGTCATTTGTGGTGTCACACTTGGCCAAGTGCAGCAAATGTGCTGTGGAGGATAAATCACGTGCGTGCGAGTATGTGTGCACAGGTTTCTTAGTTCTGGGTGAGACTAAAAGCTAGGAAGCAGATAGATTTTTTGGTGTTTGTGTGTATGTGTGTGTGTGTGTGTGTGTGTGTGTGTGTGTGTGTGTGTGTGTGTGTGTGTGTGTGTGTGAACACCTTTGCATTTGTGTATGTTATTGCTGTGTGTTTGTGTCTTGTTTAGTGTGTTAACTAAAGGGTGTTATTGACATAATGTGTATGGCTGGGGTTAGGGGCAGGGGCAGGATTAGAGTTAGGGTTAAGGTTAGCAAAAATGTGAAAGGTGATGCAGGAGGATCTATGATTAGGAAATCTTTCTGCTTAACCTGTACTTTGCAGCTTTGAAGATGTCCCATGGTTCTGTTCTACCTGTTATTATTTGCTGTGATGTTTTTACCACATGGGAATAAAATTATATGAAGTGGTTGCTACTACAAGCAGGTAATATAGAGCCTAGTATTGCCCTTAAGCCCAGACTTTCAGGTATCATTTCATTGTTTCACAGTCGCTTGGCCATAGTGCTCAACATTTTAGCACACAACTTTTAGACAAAGCCAACAATAGCAGGGAGAATAAAGGTCCAAGCTCAGGGACAGATTTAAATATTGCTCTTAAAAACATGGAAAGTTGTTTGAATAATTGGTTTGTAATTGTATGCATTTTTTGAAGGATATAGTCTGAATCTCAAATGTCTGTCCTTATTTGTTGATTGCAATTGTCAGTTATTTGACAGAAAACCATACATTTTATCAGAAATAAATTAAAATTACAAGGCAAAAATCTGGATAATATGTGAAATTTTGGACAGCTGAGAGGCTCATAATCAGGAATGAATGAAAAAAAATGATGAAAATTAACAATATCTTTAAGTGAAATGCATAGCTTTTGTTGTTGACTTACTCTTTGGTAGTTATTTTTCAAAATATTCTCCTAACGTGAGTTATTTGTTCATCTTTCACTGTGATGTACTTTTGAGACATCATGTCCTTTATAACTGACAATCCTTTTTTCATGTCAGGAATATGACCAAGAGCAAAAACATTTAACTTCCTAAACACTTCCCTGCTATTATCTCAGGTATTTATTATTGCAATGTCCTGTACTTAGGGCTACTGGGTCAGAAATGCAGTACTTATTAGTATATAACAGGTACAGTTCCTTGCTCTTAGGACTTTCGGTGCTACTGGGGCAAAAGTTCAGTGCTGACGGCTAGTACAAAGCAGGTACAATACTTTGTACTTCTGGGGCAGACATTCAGTATTTACTGTTAGCACAAAACAGGTACAATGCTTTGTATGTTGGGCTACTGGGACACAGATTCCGAACTTAACAGTTAGTACAAGACAGGTACAGTGCCTTTTGTTTGGATCTACTGGGGCAGAAATTCAGTACTTACCCTTAGTACAAAGCATGTACAATGCCCTTGTTCTAGCAACTAATGGGACTATTGTGGCAGAAATTCAGTATTCAACAGTTGGTACAAAACACTGTGATCTTTTGAGATCTTGTGATGTTACCTCCCAGTAATGCATAAACTGCACTGCTCATTGCAAAGTCCTTCATTATAAGGATTCCATTCAGTTTAGCAATGGCTGTAAAGATCTAAGTAAATGTCTACACATTTTTGTATCCCTTCATTCTAGTTTGTTTGCTTGAACACTGAAAAATCATTAGACATTTCATTCCTGAGATACGTATTCCCTGATCAAGAACCTTAGCTTTGCCACATCAACACTCTGTACATATTTTCATCACTGACAGAAGTTATGCTCTTCTCCTGAGTCTCCCAAGATGGCATTGAAAGCCAACAATTTGATCCTAGGTTTTGAGAACATTTAATGGCTTTTACTGTTATAACTGATTGCTTAGGTAGCAAAGGACGGTTATGAAATGTATTTTACTTGATAATGTTTTCCATTACTTTATTTTGTTAAATCTTTCCCAAGTGTTTTCAGCTTTTAGCATTTAGAAACTAGTGAATGACCCTTTAAAATAAACAATGAACATCAAAGTGCACACGGCACTCCTTCCAGTGTACAGCTGAGTATCATGAATGGTGCAGGCCTTGTGCATACTCCATACATAACCCCCAGTATAGATGATCTTTATATATGGAACCCCATTGCCTTTGCACCCACAGACAACTTCTTCTCCTCCATAGTGCTAAGAGTATGAAAAGTACTCCAGGTGTATGTAATACCAGCATAGAAAAAGGGAGAACAAGGAAAAAAGAAATAACAGAAATCAAATGATGACAGGACGAATTAGGAAGTAAACAAAAGCAGTAATGACATCGATTCAAACTCAGTGATGGTTAATGTTTTAATAGCATCATCTGTAAGAAACAAATATGCATTTCTAGATGCCTTAGTGAGGACAAGATTCATACAGAAAGTAAATAAAACAGCAAGAAAGATCAACAAACAGTCATCACGCATCAATATGGTACGTGATAAAATAAGAGAGCGGTGAAATTACATTCAAGGATGGCTGGTCTTACCAGTGGAAGTGGGGGGGTCTATTGGAATCCAGGAGACTGACTTAGACAAAGATTAAGTAGTTGGCATGAAATGGGTTCCATAGAGGAATTATGGGTGATATCGAAGAAGGAATATAGAAAGGTGTGATTGCGTGATGAAAGTGAAAATGATGGGAAGTACAAGAAGGTGTTAACAGTAAGGAGAAAAAGAAGACTGTATACAGCTAGTAGTGGGGAGAAGAAAATGAGTATAAAGAAGTTAGGGAAAGCACAGCCATAACAGTTAGGAAAGATAAATATGAGATGGAAATGCAAAGTAAAAGGAAGATAAAAGGAATGTTTCAGAAATATAAGAAAGATTAAGAAGGCAGATCGAGTTCTGACAGCAGTGAAGTCAAAGAATAAGCAGGCTCTGTTGGTATATGACTTATTTACCTTGTATTTACCAAACAGCTAGAAGGAGGTTCAAGATTCAGTCACCCTGGGAGTTACCCTGGGAGCCATGTCAAGGGACATCGGCAGAGACAAGAATGATTAAGGAAATGATGCAAAACAAAGACCAAACAGAAAAGCCTTGCAGGACAAGATGAAGTGTCACCTACAGCTGGGGTGCTAGAGCTCCACTGAGTGACCATTACAAATTATCCTTTGAACTTGCTGAGATTTGGCCAGCTTGGCAGAAACCATATTTAGTAACAGAAATTAAAGGGAAGTCAGAAAGGTTTCATGCTACTATTGACAGATAATCTTTATGACATTCCTAGAGAAGGTTATGAGAGGATTGTATGACATAGATTGTTGCAACCATTTCATGAAATGGGCTAAACATCTTCACAGATATGGATTTACATCATTCAAATGATGATAGCCAAACCTGATGCAGTTCTGTGATCCAGTAGTTAAACTAGTACATGAAAGAATCCACGGAGTGTGATTTTCCTACACTTTAGTAATAGCTTCAACAACATACCATATAGTCATTGAAAATGAGAGGGATGGGGGTAGACCCAGAAAAAGTCAGGAGGTTCAAATATTTGCTTTCATGATATATACAAATGGCATTAGTAAAGGTAGGAGAGTGTGTGGATGGAGCACACTTCTTTGCAAATAAGGTCGCTAAGATAAGTTGGGTCTTTCTAGAAGATGGAAAAATAACAAAAACTACAGTGATTCTTTTGTAGACAATTCTAACTTCTTTTGGGTAGGGTTTCATTATGCTACTTATGATGAGATCACAAAACTTGTATCATCTACATCAGGAGTTCACTGTGACTTGATCCAACTAGGGACAGGGATTTACTTTAATCATGAGAGAGACTTTGGTTGCTACCATTTTCAGGAAATCATTTTTCAGATTTAGTCAATATGAAGAATGATTTCCCAATCCCTAACCTTCTGTTTGTCAGTAACATTAATGTGAGTGTGGTTTAGGTATAGTTGAATTCTTAGCTAGCATTTTATGACCTACTCAATCCTCTCCAAACTGGCTTTAGATCAAGCCATAGTGTTGAGATTACCTTCATCAGGGTGGTTAATGACTTACTTATGTGAGAGATAGATGGCTAAATTCCATCTTGGTCCTCCTTAACATCACCAAGGTATTTGGCACTATAGATGGAGGGTCTTTGAACTCTATGTGGTTTAAAGCTGAAAGTACTCAAATGGCTTGCCTCTTACCTTTTAGGTCACAGTGGTTTCTGATGTTAATTATTCCAGTAACCACCTATTGACTTGTGGAGTTTCTCAGGGCTATAGTTTGGCACATACTTATAGGAGGATCATAGGAGGTTACTAGGCTATTGGCCCTGAGGCCCTTATAAGCCTAGCCAAGAGTTTAGCCCATGTTTAGTCAAAGCAGCACCCAATGCCCTTGTCCAGCACAGACATGGGTGGAATCCCAGGGGTATATTTTCTATTTTCCATCCAGTTATCCAGGTTGCGCTTAAAAAGCGGTAAAGAGGTACTCTGCTTGATGTGGAGAGGGAGTCTATTCCATAGATGGGGGAGTCTCTGGGACACAAATCTGTCCCGTCAACAAGTCTTGTTGATGTCACATACCAGGTTGAGGCCACGTGTGTGGGTTACTTGAGTGGAGCTTGACTTACGGATATGCAGCAGTTCCATCAAGGTGGGAATCATGATCACCCTGTATGCCAGACAGAGGTAACCTCTGAGGAGTCTGTATGAAACTGAGTTGTGGGATAGGGCTTTTAGCCTATTTGTGTATGGTAGATGTTTGAGGTCCTGGATTCTTCTGGTGAGGAACCTCTGTGGTCTCTCCAGCTGCTGCATGTGCTTTGCAAAGTGCATGCCGAAATGGGCATTGTACTCAATAATGGGCCTTATAACAGAAGAATACAGGGATATTATGACCTCCTTGTCCATGGATGAGATATTCTTACTTATGAGGTGGGCCATGTAGAAGGCTTTAAGTACAATGGAAGCAACATGGTGATCAAAAGTCAGGTTGCTATCAACCTGGATACCCAAATTCCTTATGACGTCACTCTCCCCAAAGGGGTTGATGATGCATTTTTTGGTATTTAGCTTGAGGCCATGTTTCTGGCACCAGTAATTTGACCAAGTGAGACCCTCTTGGAGGATTTTCACACCACTAGGGGAATTGATGACAGCACCCAGCTTGCCATCATCTGCAAACTTGGTCAGCCATAGCTCACTGGTTTTGGACTTCATCTCAGAAAAATATATCCCAAATAATGGAGGCCCCATGACCGAACCCTGGGGTACGCTGTTTGTTACGGGTCTACTGCTTGAGGTGGCTTCCCCTATTTTGACTATGTGGGTTGTATCAGTGATCCAGTTTGCTACTCATCTGGTAACATTTGGATTGATGCCTAGTTGAGAGAGTTTATCTATTATGCCCAAGTGGGGAATAGTGTCAAAGGCTGTGGCCAGGTCAAGGTAGGCAGTGTGCACCATCTTCCCCTCATCCATGGCTTTGGTGACTGTCTCGAAGAAATCAACCAGATTTAGCAGAAATGACCTCCCCTTGATGAAGCCAAACTGTGTGGAATCAACTGTGAAGAGGTTGCCAATCTCCTTGTTAATGAGGTCCATGATAATCCGTTCCATGGCCTTGCAGATCAGGCTAGTTAAGTTGATAGGTATATAATTTCCCAGATCAGTGGACGCTCCACCATTGTGTAAAGTGATAACAGTGGCTGTCCTCCAATCAGCTGGGATGAAGCCAGTACTCAGGCTTTGGATAAATAGGGTGCCTAATGGTGCTGCAAGTTCCTGCCTGAGTTCAGATAAGATGCAGCCTGGGATGTTATCGGGTCCCATGGAGGCGGTATTTTTTGCCTTTAAGAGAGCAGTGATGACCTATTCCCTAGATATAAAGGAAAGGGGACAGGTACTTGGAATGTCCTGATTTCCTGTTGGGGGGGACAAAGGGGTAAAGTTTTCCCTGAATCTGTCAGCCAGCAAGTTTGCTATATCTACGGCATTTGAATATGTGGTGTCCTTGACCACCAGTTCTGAACAGATCTGGGTGCTTCCTTTGAGGTTGCGGACATATGTGAAGAAGGCCTTATGATTGTACCTAGTAGATGTGGCCAATTTGGACTCGAAGTTTGCTTTGGAGGATTTCACTAGTCCCCTTATTTGCTTGTTCAGGCTAAGGAGACATTGCTTCCAGTTGGGCACCTGCTCCTTCTTGGTCTTGGACAGCAATTTTTTTTCCTTTTGTTATAAAGTTTATTTATTGCAGATGTCCACCAGACAGGTTTACTCTTTCTTGAGGAGGATGATTTAGTTCTGTTGGGTATTCCTGATTCCATGCATCTATATAAATGCCCATATAGTGCTTTGGTGTATTTTTAGATATTGGTGGCAGTTCCTACAAAGGGGGGGGGCTGTGGAATTGTTTATACCATCCCTCAGGAGGCTGTAATCAGCTTTGGAGGAGTTTTTATGTCTGATCCCAGCTAGAGGGGGGTTGGGGGAGAAGGTGACTTTGAAAATGCTTTATGATCAGATCTTACAGGGAAGGATGATACTGCAGGGATGCTGCAGTGGTTACTCATGTTGGTTAACACCAAGTCCAAGATATTATCACCCCTTGTGGGGGTATCGACTAGCTGTTCCATGGCATTTGCATTGACAAAATCAAGGAATCTCTGGGCATTTGTGTTCTGGCATGAATAGTTCTTCCAGTCTATGTTTGGGAAGTTAAAGTCACCCAGGATCAGGGTAAAGGGTTGAATCTTGATAGATTCGAACATGTCCAAATAGGTGGATTGGGCATCTTGAGTCAGATTTGGGGGCTGGTAAGCTAGCTATTATTTGAATAGGGGTTTTGTCAATGGTTAACTGCACCTGGAGTACCTCCTGTGTGTCATACTGTTTGACCAGCCTGGAGGTGTGTATATCTTTAATGTTAACTGAAACTCCACCACCTTTGGTTTTACTGCCCACAATTTGGGGTCTAAATGTATGATAGGATGAGTAACCAGGTAAGGCTGGGGTGCTCTAAGTATACATAATCTGGACAACACCAAAAATAAAGGGGAGACAAAAGCCCAAAATCAGGGACAAATTTTAAATATTGCTCTTGCAAACTTAGAAAGGTGCTAGAATAATAGGTTTTGCAGAAGCATGTATTTTCTGAATGATAAAAAGTCTAAAATTGAAACAACTGTTATTATTTAGTGACGATGTTAGATGACTTTGAGTCAACTGAAACTCAGACCTTTAAAGAGCAAAACAATGTTTATGCATTCCATGGCACTGTACATCCCCTGCAAGTTCCATTCCTTTATCCATCAACTTTTACATGGGAAATTAACTGGAATTTGTCTTTTAATTGTACGAAATGAGAGTGATTCTGTGATTCTCTATGACAGTCTGACACTTAGGGATCATGTGTGACATATTTTTAAAACATCTTATTTCCAGCTGAGAAACATTGCCCAGTCAGGCACCTTATTTCTTCAACAGATCTTATGATATGTTGACTGTATCCTCTTGCCTGGAATGCTAAACAGCCCTTTGCCTTAGACTAGCTGATGATGACTGGACATAGCTTCAAAGGGTGCAGAATTCCACAGTCAGGCTCCTGGTTGTGGAGCTTTTCACTTAATTTGTATTACCCTGTGTCTCACAATCTGTACTAGACGTAGGTCACTACCAGGACATCATTAAAGATCCTGTTTTTGACTTTCATGCTTTGCACAATATCTGTGTTGTTTACATGTGAGAACTACTAATCATCAGTCATCCAATTCACTCATTAAAGACTATCAGGTAAAAAGGAGGCTGGCTGATCTTGTGACTTGTTTTGGAATCTCAGGTAGACTTCCTTTTGCCAGTCTGGCTCTAATCCCAATAAATAAATTACCTTCCCTTATTTGAGCATGAAACTCCAAGGTCTACTTCCAGAAGTCATTCAGTTACTATATTTATAAAAAATGCATTTAAACCAAAACAGATATATTGTTTCTAGCACTTGGAATTTACTTTTATGTATGTATGTATGTATGTAATTATTTATTTTTACTTTTGCAGGTTTATGTAGAGTTTAATATGAGTTGCTGCATGATTGGATATAGCCACTTAAAACTGAATGAGACACTAAATGCTGAGCAGAGTACAAATGAATTAGTCCTGTGGCCTCTATGTTTCCTGCTGTATCTTATGTTGAAACATCAAAGAGAAAAGATTGTGTTTCCTTTTCTTAATGTTTCACTGCATTGCACTAGCTAGGTTGCAGACTACGAACTTGTTTGTGATTTGCTAGACACAGAGAAGAGAAAATGGTTAAGTTTGATTTTTTACCATTTCTTCCCTACTTTCTAAGGTTATCGAACCTTGGAGTTTGTGTATATCTATACATCTGTATCTCTCTGTCTATATATATATATATATATATATATATATATATATATATATATATATATATATATATATACACACACACACACACAAACACATATATGGGTACTCTGCATTAAGTTGAGTGTGTGTTTCATTGATAGCTGTTTAGTCGAGTCCATATGATTGACTAAACAGCTGATCAACAGGTCTGAAAGATTGCAGAATTCCTGGGGTTGGGGAATACGCCTGTACCCTGTGTCTGTATGATCTCAGGGCGAGTACATATATAATTAGCAAGTGATGTGTTGGGTGCAAGGGGTATTGCTCCCTTGCAAAAATGACATTTTTTTTTTCATTTTAAATTTTGCATGCACCAAGGCTATTTCTCAGTGCATCATAGTGTCAACCTCTGTGTTTTCAACATTTTTATGTTGATGTATTGCAAGTCATCGACATTGGGTGCTTTTGGTTTTAAGTACTACAGATATATATCTATATATATATCTGAAGATCACTTGTGTGGGGGCTTTTAGTCTTGCAGGTCTTCCTATACTGACCTTGCAAATGCACAAGGATTTATACGTTTTAGTTTAGAGTAATCCATGTTGATTGAATAACATGCAATTTATATATTTATATATGAATTTATATAAATAAAATGTATTAATCAGGGCAGATCACAAATCCAGGAGTAACTATTTTAGCCACAGCCCAGGCGTAAATGTAATGTAATCAAATGCAAGAGATGAAATAACATAAAATTTTACAATAAATGAAGATAAAGCAGTGCAGTGAAGTGCACAAATGAAAAGAGAATGCAAGGAAATATAGACATAGTAATAAATGCAATACAACATAGTGAACATATAAAGGGCAATATAAATTATGCCATGACAGATCTGCTGCAATCATAGTTAAAATGAATGTGGAGATATTAATCATCTTCTTTTGGCGTTTCCCAGTTAGGGGTCACCACAGCAGATCACCTGTCTGCTCATGATGGGCAGTGGAGTTTTATGGTGTTGAGTTGCCAGCCCAGCCCCCAGCCATCCACAGAAGGCACACACACACATGCACTCACACCTACGGGCAATTTAGAGTGGCCAATCCACCTACAGTATGTCTTTGGGAGGAAACTGGAGCACCCAGAGGAAACCCACGCGACCACAGGGAGAACATGCAGACTCTGCACAGAAGGCACCCCAGCCGAGGATCGAACCAGAGAACCTCTTGCTGTGAAGCAGCATGTTAACCGCTGCACCACCACGGCCGCCCTTGGAGATACTGGAGATATTAATCATGATACGTTTCTGCTACATTTGGTTTTCTGACAGTCACAGATGTCACAAATTTATTTATTGCATTTATTAACCAGGAAAGTCCACTGGGACTAGAATTAATCCATTTTCAGTGGAGACCCAGGGAGAAAAGCTTCACAATAATTACATACAATTAATACACATAAAATATTAATACACATAAGAATATTAAGCAGTAGTATTACAATCATGGTAAAATAGACTCAATAACTGGTGTACATTCAAACACACATTAGTGTAAAATATATCTGCAAGGATCATAGCACAGGGGAGTTAAATTCAGTGTAAGAATAGAGGGCTAAGGGGGGGAAGAAGTAAAGCTAATGTGACCAAAAGTAGTAGCAAGGCAGAGAGAAGAGAAAGGAAATGAATGTGACAGAAAGTAGGTAGAAAGAAGTAAAGCTAATGTGACCAAAAGTAGTAGGCAGGCAGAGAGAAGAGAAAGGAAATTATAGTAATAAAATAGTTAAAGGTGAAGCACAGGGAAGGTGAGTCAGGTGTTGGGGTTGTTTATTTGGGTGCAGGAGCATAACCAATGAGAGGATAGATGTAGTTTGAGGGAATTCTTAAAGGAGGCAGGATTGCTGATAGTTCTGAGTGAAGGAGGGAGATAGTTCCATGACTTGGAGACAGAATATGAATACAACATTTGGCCAGCTGAGAACCTGGGTTTCTCAATAGACAGTAACATTTTGTTTTCTGACCTGATGTGTTGGTTAGGATGGTACAAGGTCAGTATGGAAGAGAGGGAAGGGCATGTTTCAGGGTGGTAGATAAGCTTGTGGGCTGTGGTTAATTGTAGAAAAGAAAGATAGTGGGGGAGTTCTAGCCAATTTAGTTGAAGCAAAGAGGAACAGTGATGGGTAGAAAATTTTGCATTAGTAGCAAATTTGGTGACTTTGTTGTAGCAATACTGCTCAGACAAGCTCCACATGGGTTTACAGAGTGGTCCTAGCAGCAGGGAACTCAGAAAAGCGACTACCTTCTGGATTTCGAATTTGATCGAAAGTTTGCTTGTTTGTTTGTTTAATTTAACTGTGGAGGCTGCCCACTAAAGTGTGCTAGCCTGTGTAACTAATTTATCACTGTCTCTGCATTTTCTGTGTGTTTCTACCAAAAAAACAAAAAAATAATCCTTGTTTTCCCGCCTTCCTCGACTAGTTTAGACCAGTTTACAGGCATTGCTGTATTCTGGGCTGTGGTGTAGTTCCTGTGTTGTCCATTACCTTACTTGGATAGAAGGAAGTTTCTTTGCTCACCAGTGGGAGTGGGAAGCCTTGAGCAGGCTACCTGTCCTTGGAGGAAGTGACCTCAGCACAAGAAGCTGTAGTAATTGGTTGTTTGGGACCATTTCCAGCTCTTTTGTAGTTCACTGTTTAAAATCCGCCTCTGGGCATTTTTTTCTGGCTATACTGCTCGGACAAGCTCCACGTGGGTTTACAGAGTGGTCCTAGCAGCAGGGAACTCAGAAAAGCGACTACCTTCTGGATTTAAGTATCTTTGCTTTTTTTTCACTTGAAATAGCTTCTGTAGCTTACCTTGAACTAGCCTGAACTGTTATTTAACTGATTGCTGCATTATTTTAAAATCTGCACTTAAAGTTACATTTTAGTTGAATTTGATCGAAAGTTTGCTTGTTTGTTTGTTTAATTTAACTGTGGAGGCTGCCCACTAAAGTGTGCTAGCCTGTGTAACTAATTTATCACTGTCTCTGCATTTTCTGTGTGTTTCTACCAAAAAGACAAAAAAACAAAAAAATAATCCCTGTTTTCCCGCCTTCCTCGACTAGTTTAGACCAGTTTACAGGCATTGCTGTATTCTGAGCTGTGGTGTAGTTCCTGTGTTGTCCATTACCTTACTTGGATAGAAGGAAGTTTCTTTGCTCACCAGTGGGGGTGGGGAGCCTTGAGCAGCCTACCTGTCCTTGGGGGAAGTGACCTCAGCACAAGAAGCTGTAGTAATTGGTTGTTTGGGACCATTTCCAGCTCTTTTGTAGTTCACTGTTTAAAATCTGCCTCTGGGTGTTTTTTTCTGGCTATACTGCTCAGACAAGCTCCACGTGGGTTTATAGAGTGGTCCTAGCAGCAGGGAACTCAGAAAAGTGACTACCTTCTGGATTTAAGTATCTTTGCTTTTTTTTCACTTGAAATAGCTTCTGTAGCTTACCTTGAACTAGACTGAACTGTTATTTAACTGATTGCTGCATTATTTTAAAATCTGCACTTAAAGTTACATTTTAGTCGAATTTGATCGAAAGTTTGCTTGTTTGTTTGTTTAATTTAACTGTGGAGGCTGCCCACTAAAGTGTGCTAGCCTGTGTAACTAATTTATCACTGTCTCTGCATTTTCTGTGTGTTTCTACCAAAAACAAAAAATAATCCTTGTTTTCCCGCCTTCCTCGACTAGTTTAGACCAGTTTACAGGCATTGGTGTATTCTGGGCTGTGGTGTAGTTCCTGTGTTGTCCATTACCTTACTTGGATAGAAGGAAGTTTCTTTGCTCACCAGTGGGAGTGGGGAGCCTTGAGCAGCCTACCTGCCCTTGGGGGAAGTGACCTCAGCACAAGAAGCTGTAGTAATTGGTTGTTTGGGACCATTTCCAGCTCTTTTGTAGTTCACTGTTTAAAATCCGCGTTTGCACGGTCGTACGCATAGCAAACAAGGTTAAACTTTTTCTGGCTCCGCCAAGTCTGTTCTTCAAATTTTCCCTTAAGGAAGCTCTACTCTTAGTATAACCAGACTACTCACTGTATTATAAGCCTAGCACTTGTTCTCAATACTTCTCTACTAAGTAAGCACTCTCATACTAAGTAAAGCACTACATCTACTTACCACCCCTGTGAATACCCACTTCCCTAAAGGTATACCACTCCCTTATACTGTTCTAGCATGTCGAGTGGTAGATTACTGGCGTCGTCTCCAGTTCAGCTGGTCAATCTGGGCATCTTGAGACAATGCTACAATTGTCTCATGTACACAGACAACCCTCTCCTCCTCCCAACAAACACAAATACATGTGAGAGATGCAACTATATAGCCAAACTTGAGGCTGAACTCTCTCAACTCAGGGCTGGCATGACCAGACAGGAGGAGATGGCAACCACACACACAACAATCCCAGTCCCACATAGACCTACCACAACTGCAAACCAAACACATAAAAACACAAAGACATACTCGGAGGCTCTAATAAAAAACTTACCAAAACAACAGAGGCTCCCAAAGCAGACATCCAAAAATCCACCACCTCAAAACAAAATACATGCAACACATACTTCAATAAATCAGTGTGTCGACCAATCGCAGCTCTTAAGGCCAAATACCTTGCCTGATACACTAGTAATAGGTGACTCCATAGTCAGACACACTGATGTCCCTCTGACCAGGCTGAACAAGGAGAAGGTGACTGTGAGCTGTCTATCGGGAGCTAGGATCCGCCACATAACACACGCACTCAGGTCACTCCAAAGCAAGTACAAATATGACTCCGTCATTGTCCATGCTGGTGTGAATGACCTGAGACATACCTCCCTGGACTACATGAAAAGAGACATAGAGGAGCTCTCCGATTATGTAGCCCAGGCTGGTATGACCCTGACCCTGAGCAGCATCTTGCCCTCACCAAGAATGATACCACAATACAAAGACAAGATGATCAGCTTTAACAATTGGCTCAAGTACTGGTGTCATTCTAAGGGGATCCAATGTCTGTCTGCCTGGGATGATATGTTGGACAAGCCACGCTGCTTCGCAAGGGATGGCTTACACCTGTCACCACTGGGCTTCCGGATATTGGCTAAGGCTCTTGCCACCCCCATACTCCCTTTTTTAGGCAAGTCTCATAAGACAAACCCACCTCCTTAGAAAACAAAACTGGACAAAAACTAAGGGTAATGCTGCTCAATGCCAGAAGTCTAAATCTCAAGATGCAGGCACTTGATGCACTCCTCAGCATGGAGAACATCGATGTCTGTGCAGTAACTGAAACCTGGTTCAAGGCTCCTGAGAGCACCCCAGCGCTACCAGGCTATACCTCGTATCATGCTTTTCCGCCCCAAAACCCGGGCCGAACCACAAAGGGAGGGGGAGTGTCCATATTCATAAAGGACACCCACACCTCCAGGTTAGTAGCAACACATGAAGCATCAGAGACCATACAGGTGCAACTAACCATAGGCAAAACTGCTATACAACTGGTAGCATGTTACAGACCACCCTCCCAATCTCAAGAACCCCACTCAGCCTTCCTGAAGACATTGGAGGATATGAATGTATCACAAAATACCATCATACTGGGAGACTTCAACTACCCAAACATAGATTGGGTACATTATTCTAGCCCTAATACCCTAGCCTAAAGGTTCCTGGAATTCATAAATTCAAATGCACTGGAACAACTAGTCACCTCTCCCACTAGGGGAGATAATATACTAGACCTGATCATCACAAACATGGGGACAAAATGCTCCACACCGGAAGTATACCCCTCACTAGTGAGATCTGACCACAAACTAATCACCCTGGATATACATATCCTACCTCCACCCCCAGCACAAAAGACCACAGTGAAAAACTTCTCAAAAGCAGACTTCACTCTTCTTAAGACTGAGATGGTATCCTTTAAGCCCACTGTGCCAGTGGATACCACATCCCACAATGCCGAATCCTTCACAAATGCTTTCTATGGACATCTCCAATAATGCATGGATCATGCAATCCCAAACAAATCCAAGTCCCTCTCCACCAAATGTAAGCGTCCTGTCTGGTGGACCTCAGCCATAAACAAATTGTATAACAAAGGAAGGAAGCTACTGCACGTCAGAGCAAAATCCCATGAAGGGAAGACATCTCTGATCAACATTAGCAGAAAACTATGTTCTCTCATAAAACATCCAAGGCAAACTTTGAGAGAAAAATCGCTAAGGACACTAAAGATAACCACAAAGCCTTCTTCAGCTATGTTAGAAACCTGGGCGGAAACCCTCAGATATGCTCAGAGTTGGTTCACAACAACAAAAAATACACTGAACCCACAGATATTGCTAGCATTCTGGCTGACAGGTTCAGTGCAAATTTCTCGCCTCCTTCACCCCCAAAAGAAGAAATACTTATCCCAGCTGAATGTAATCTCCCTGTCATCTCAGATGTCCAAGTGAGAACTGCCCTAAACAAAGCAAAAAACACAGCATCAATGGGACCTGATGGTATCCCGGGGTGCGTGTTACGTGAACTCCAAGAGGAGCTAAACCCACACATAAAAATGCTGTTTAACCTTAGCCTTACTTCGGGATATGTACCTGAACACTGGCGTACAGCAACAGTGGTCCCACTCCACAAGGGGGGTGCCTCTACAGACCCTGGAAACTACCGCCCCATAAGCTTGACTAGCCTGGTCTGCAAAGCTATGGAAAGAATCATTATGGAACTCATAAACGGAGACATAGGGGACCTACAGACGCTTGACCCCACCCAGTTCGGCTTTGTAAAGGGCAGATCCTACCTTTTAAACCTGGTTGACTTTTTCGAAACAGTCACTAGAGCCATTGATGAGGGCAAAGCAGTCCATACAGCATACCTGGACTTGGCTAAGGCCTTAGACACAATACCCCACTCAGGCATCATAGATAAGCTAAACAGCTTAAAAGTAAACCCTTATGTCACTAGATGGGTTGCAAACTGGCTAAAGGACAGAACCCATAAAGTTAAAATCACTGGAGCAATGTCAGACTCAAAGCCAGTCACAAGTGGTGTCCCACAGGGATCTGTCCTGGGACCCCTCTTGTTCGGCATTTATTTCTCAGATGTTAAAGCAAACATGGGAGGGCTGTGGCTGACAAAGTTCGCAGATGACTGCAAACTAGGCGCCATAGTCGATACACCAGCAGATACACACATCCTGCAAAAAGGCCTCACTGAAACGGACAACTGGTGCCGTAGTCACGGCCTTAAACTAAATGCCAAAAAAATGTATAGTCATCCCTTTGGAAAAACAAAGTACCCACAAATTATCACATAGACAGCAACCCACTGAGTACGGAAAAAGTAATCAGAGACCTAGGGACCCAAGTAGACAGCGACCTCTCATTTGACACCCACGTTGCCAAAGTGGACATTCTACCTTGCACACCTCATCATGAAGGGTTTCACATCCAGATCCAAGGATGTCATTGTACCCTATATTCCTCCCTCATCAGACCCATGATTGAGTACAATGCCCCATTTGGTATGTACCTCACCCGGCACTTGCAACAGCTGGAGAGACCACAAAAGTACCTCACCAAAAGGATCAAGGGTCTCCAACATATGTCTTATTCTGCCAGACTAAAGAAACTTCAGCTCTATTCAGTAGCATACCGCCTGCTCAGAGGTGATCTCTGCCTGACGTACAAGGCCATGTCCAATCAGGATCTGATGGACATGCTCCACCTCAAAAAATCCAAATCCATCAGGACCACGAGAGCTAAAGCCTTAAACCTCGGCACAAGTATGAATAGGACATGCTGGAGGGATAGATTCATAACCCAGAGGCTTCCCATGCTTTGGAACAGGATCCCAGTTTGTATTAGGCAGAGCCCCTCACTGACTCTCTTCAAGAGAAATCTTGATGAGTGGATGGAAGATCGTAAGTTTACCCCAGGGATCACATCTGTGTCACTGCTGGACAGGGGCACAGTAAACTAATTCTATTATATAAGGGGACCTTCACTGTGTCACTGCTAGACAGAGGCACAGTATTCTAGATTTATTCTGTACATTTTTGTACCACTTCATGGGGTGGCAAAAGCCACATCACTATGGCTAGGCTTACAAATGCCCCAGGGCAGATAGCCTAGTACTATACTATGAAACTATGAAACTAAGAGTCTAATTTTGTTCTCAAGGAGGACTGTAGATTAGTCAGGATGGGAGCACTGTATAGCAGAGTAGGAAGCAGGAAGGATGAAGCCAGAGCTTTTTTTGCAGAGAGGCTAAGAAAAGAGTTGTGTCTATACAGGGCACCTAGTTTTTGATGGTTTTTTTTTTATGCTGCTGTAGATGTGAAGGTCGAAAGTTAATTTGTCATCAATGATGACACCTAGCAATTTGGTTCTAGGGACAACTTCAATTATAGTGTTGGTTTGGGAGCGAATGGAGAATACTGACTTTTCAACAGGGTTGGATTTTATGGGGGTAAATATTAAAAGTTTTGTTTTATTGAGTAACAAAAATCAGGAACCAGTGGTCAAGGCAAAAAATGATGAGAGCTGTTTAGCGTAACACAGTTTATTCAACGCTTTTGTCAAGAGACTTCATCAGAAAACATAATCCACTTGTAAAAACAACGGTTAAGTAACCAAACCAATTAAATAATTCATTAGTACAAGTGACTTAATGTGGAAATCTTTTAAAAAGTCAAGACCAAAAACAAACGAAACATAAAAACAATATGTTAAACATAAGAAAAGCTAAAAACTTAATCCAAATAAGTAATAAGGTCAAAATGTTTTTGTTTAAATTTAATTTTCTATATTTTAAAAAACATTTAATGTTCACAGCCTCATTTAATCCAGGCTTCCTGTCAGCACCAAGTTTGATCTGCCATAAAGTCTCTTTCTGTTCAAGATAATTTTTAAAATCCCCACCCCTCAAATCCATTTGCCCAACTTCAAGAATGGAAAAAAGAAATTTCTTACACTTCACACATTCTAAGGAATGTCTACAAAGGGCATTTTTAGAGTCCTTAGTTTTGATACTGTAAATGTGTTCTCTCATACGTTCCCGCAAGGTGTGAGTGGTGTAGTGACTTGTGCAAAAAAACCTTTGTTTTATTGAGGTTGAGGGTGAGATGGTTCTGGGACATCCAGGTGTGCAAGAAAAAGCTTCTTGGGTGAGATATTGTAGTGCAGTGGCAGATTTAGAAGAGCAGATGATAGTGGAGTCATCTGCATATTGGATAATGGTACTATGGGTAAGACTGATATGAAAGTTATTAACAAATATGCTGAATAAGAGGGGACCCAGTATTGAACCTTGGGGGACACCGGTATTAGTATTTATGAAAGGGGAAGAGGAGTGTTGACATATAGTAGATTGCTGCCTATTAGTGAGGTAATTAGTAAACCACGGTAGGGTAGGGAGAGATAGGTTGAGGTTGCAGAGTTTAGTAAGCAGAAGGGAGTGGGGTATAGTGTCAAATGCCGTTGGTAAATTAAGAAAGACTGCTGAGACTAAGGCGACAGCATCTTGAGCCCTGTTTACTGTATCAAAAAAGGAAATGAGGGCAGTGTTGGTGCTATGTCCAAGGCTAAAGCCATGTTGAGTGGGAGAGAAGATTTGGTGTTTTACCAGATGACTGAGCAACTGAGTATGAATACATTTTTCTAGTATTTTTGAGATGGGAGAGAGAATGGCAATAGGAAGGAAGTTAGAGATGTCTGTGTTATTGCTGCCTTTATGAAGTGGAAGGACAAATGCCTTTTTCCAGATATCAGGTATGCATGTTTGTACTTCCATGTATCCATATATAATTGTTACCTCAATATTTATATATATTTTTTTATTTATATATATTTTTTATTCTAATGTTTAACTATAGGATGCCATGCCATGCTGCATAAGACAGAAAAGTGTTCTGAACATTTTTATGCATTATTATTTTTATGCATTAGTACATTTTACTACGTCTTTATACTTCACCACTCTGTTATATGCATTTTAAGCACATTTATATTTTTAAATATTTTCAAACATTTTTAACAACATCATTTTTAAAAGGCTCTCAAATATTTAAATATTTTTAATAACTGTATGTTTACATATTATTAGTATGATTTTCTATGTCACAATACTGGACAAGAGAGTGTGTATACTTAGCTTGTGTTTTAATAAGTCCAGAGGGTGTTTTGAAAGAAAGTCTTAAAGGAAGTAATTAGTTATTGAGTGGACCCTCATAGCATCATCAGTGTGTTGGGAATAGCCCTCTCCCATTGGCTGGCTAACAACATGCTTGCACCATGGACTGTATTTAAATGCACTGGTATTAGTGAATGCCTTTATCTGAAGAAGTCTCACCACCGGGTGGGACGAAAAGCACTTTGTGTTCACAGTTGTTTTATCATCTACTTCAAAATATATTCTGTATTTTTTTATTATTTTTGCTTGTGCTATATTAAAAAAAGGAACTACAGTACTTGGAGTGGACTTACCTTCTTCTGCAAGTGTCTTGAATTGTTGTTTGCTGTTCTTGGTGGGTCAGTATTGATGGGTGGGAAGGTGGTAGCAAGTTTAGTGATGATGTCGATGAAGAGTGTGTTAAAGAGAGAGATACTCAGAAAGTGAGTAGTTTTGCTCCTAATCATATCTTAGGTAAATGGAGACCAAGAGAATGAAACCTAAAGTTACATTATGAAACACTTTTGCAGCTCTGTATTATACTAAATTGGCTAACAATATGAAGACACAAAGTGGCTTTAATTACTGAGCAAGTTATCTGCTATCTTACAGTCTTTGTTTACCACATAATCAATAAACTGTTCATACTAAAATAAAGTATCGTAAACTGCAGTCGTATTATTCTAAAATATTGTGAGTAATTTGTGCTGGTTTTAAAGTGTTTTAGAAATGCAGTGCACAGTACCTGCATCAGCTTGTTCTTGAGGCAAAACTAAATGTTGCTTCAAAACTTTCTTAAGTATGAAGCTATTTTTTTATCTATTCAGGAGCCATGCACATAAAAATAATAAGTTTGAAAAAAATCTCCAATGTCCTGTTCTGTCTAGCAGCCTATAGCAAAACTTATTCTATTCCGTTAATCAGATTGTAATATCACTGCTGTTGTAAGAAGGGGACTGAATGGCATGTGTCTGGAATATGCCATCATGGACCATCAGTTTAAATGATATTTTGAATAAAGCAGCATGCTCAAACTAGTAATTCCAGTAATATAAAATTTGCATTTTTCATGGGGGGGGGGGGGGCAAGCTGGCACATACCTAAATGTAGGAATTTATCCTGCTGTATTCATTTGCCTAATGTAATACAATCTGATGTCACTGCACCTCAAGGAAAGGGGATAGCCTCACAGAATCCATGCTTGATCTTCTGCACTTTTACTTAAATGAGCATTTCACATAGTTCATTATTGCACGATTTGCTAACAATGGAATGTCATAATTGTGAGAACTTTAATTTTCTAATTTAAATATCAGCATTTCCACCACGTTCACTGTCATTAATGTGAAGTATTTCATGACATGTTCCATTTTTATATCCTATATATTTTGCAGCAGGAACACAGTCTCCCCAAATTCTTGGTTATTTTAATTCAACAGGATGAGCTAATTTGTCATTACCTCTGAATCAGTAGCAGTCAAAATTAGCTTCAGGTTTTCCTATTAGAGAAAAATGCTCAGTTTTAATTAGCTTACCACTGCTAGCATTATTTATTTGTGTATAATCACTTTACCTAATACTGCCATATAAATATTGTTTTCTCCAAAATTTGCAATAGTACTACTTACTCTGAACTTCTAAAAGATGGTAATAGAAAGTATATCAAATCGGTGTGACCATGCAGTTCATATATATACATTTGAGTGGGACAGAAATGCATCATGTTGATTTTTTTACCTTTCTGTTTTCCGTGCATTATTTATCAGCATTTTGGAAGGTCAGGGTTGTGCCTTTTGATATTTCATAGTAGAATCAGTTTTTGCTCTTGATCTCAAATCTGTTTCAATTGTCCAAGTCTCATGTTCTGAGGTGCTCATTTGTTAGCAGCTCATAATACACTTGTTCACTACCCCTTGCTTGAAAAAGCAAGTGCTCTAACTCCCATTAGCTTGATCTCCTGTTTCTACATAGCTCTTCCAACATTCAATCCTGTAAACTTTATATCCCTATCAGAACTTAAACCCTAAACCTAAAACTCCCATCCAATTCCCTACCTGAGTAATTTGGTCCCTTATACTAAAACTCCACTCCCCCTCTCTAACCCTAAAGCTTAAAATTCCAACCCACTCAAACATACTTTCATGAATGCTTCCTAAACATAAAATTATCTTCCAGGTCCCTAACCCTGAAACCCCTCCTGCTCCCTAATCCTAAAACTCCCCTCCTACATCCTCAACACAGCTGCTTGATGAAACTCATATTAGAGTACGATTTTGAGCAGCACTGTGTTCCAACAGCTGTTTGTTCAACCTCATATTTAAGTTTGATTGTAAGCAGCCCTCCTTTCCTAAAGCTATTTGCTCAAACTCATATTTGAGTTTGATTGCAAGCAGCCCTCCTTTCCGAAAGCTATTTGCTCAAACTCATATTCAAGTTTGATTGTAAGCAGCCCTCCTTTCCGAAAGCTATTTGCTCAAACTCATATTTGAGTTTGATTGCAAGCAGCACTGCCTTCCTACAGCTGCTTGCTAAAACCCATAATGTTAAGTTGTCAATCTCGCCTTCATTCTTGCTGGATGGGTTCGGAGCCGACCTCGGCTCCGACTCGGCCACTCTAAAAGCTCGAGAGTTGGTTCCACCGGCTCGAGGCTCCCCTTATATCCCACAATGCTAGGCGGTATTACCTCAGATCTCGTTTGCCGCTACAGCGATCGAGGTGTGTTGTTTCTACCGGCTTCAGGTCAGTTCATTAGATCAGTCTAATAGTTAATTTAAACCCCTTTAACTTAGTTTTTTTCTCATTATTCCCTTAGTTTAGTGGATTTTGATCCTTTTCTACCCTTTTATCCACCCTTTTTACCTCAAGAACTTATAAGTTCTTTCCTTAGGCCTTCGGGCCCTTCCATCCCTAATAGTGGAGTGTATGTGTTTTTTTTTTTTTTGTAGGGATATATAAAAACTAAACTAACTAAACTTATTAGTTTTAACTTAGTTTAAACTTTACTTTACTGATAGTGTAATCGGTGTGTTTGTGTTTTTGTGTGGTGGTTACACATTTCTGTTCCTTGAAAATGTCCAAGGATTCAAAGGTCTCAGGCTTCAAGAAGTGTGACTCGTGCTGTCAGAAAATGTCTCTGACAGACGGTCACACTTCTTGTGTTTACTGCCTGGGACCTTTACACCTGCAGGACTCTTGTGCTGTATGCCATGGCTTCAGCCCTAGAGTCCTGCAGGAAAGAAAAAATAAACTTATTTTAAGAGGTTTGCTTAAGCCTGAGGGTTCCCTTACTGTTACTTCGGGCAAACCCTCTAAGGCTTCAAGGTCCTCGACTCCAGCTTCTGAGTCGAGGCCTAAGGCTTCGAAACCTCCTGCTACATCGGCTCCGGCTGGAGCCGATGAGTCTCAGACTGCAGCTTCTGTGGTTTCCTGTGTCGGCTCCGATCAGACCATCGGAGCCGACATCTAGAAAGAGGTGTAGGTCACCATCCCTTGGCTCCGTTCATTCGGCTCCAGCATCTCCCTTGCTGTCTGAACGGAGCCATAGATCTCACTCCTCTAGGTCATCGTGGCTTTCGGATCATGACCTTCAGAGGGTAGTGAGTCGACTTCTTAAGTCCGAGGCACTGGCCCAAATGCTTCAGAGCCCGACTCATCAGTCGATGCTTGACCCTGTTCCTCAAAATGTTCCTCCTCCGACTCCTTTGAGCTCGGAGCCGGGGCGTTTCGGAACCGGGACTGTGGTAGCGTCGGAGCCGATACAAATGTCTTCGGCTCCATTGTCGGCTCCGATTTCTTCCTTGGAAGAATCTTGGCGCCGGACTTCCCTCGTCGGCTCCGAGGGGGTGAGTGGCATCGGACCCTTGTCCGACCCCGCTCTCCCTCTCGGTGCCTCGGCGCTGGTGAGTTCGGCTCTGACATCGGCCTCAGAGCCATCACTGTCGGTGCCGAGGGGGGTTCTCAGCTTTTCGGAGCGGGGACCTCTGGCTCTGCCTGACAGGGGTGCGTTTGAGGTCATGCGGAGTGTGTTGGAACCTGGTTCAACTCCACAGTCGGCTCCGTCCGCCCCTCCCTCTTCGGTGCCTCAGGTTATGTCTACTCACTCCCTCATCCCAGACAGCAGAGAGCCAGCTCCTCAAGAATCCCCTGTGGGGATCTCATCCTCTTCCGAGGTCTAAGACAAAAGGGTCGTTGCTCTGCCAAAACCCAGCAAAACGTATGAAAAAGTCCAAAGATAAGCAAAATAATGCTGCTGGATACTGCTGGTTATATAAAAGTATTTTAATACCAAAAAACCAAACGATACAAACTGGATGAGCGCTTTCGGGTTGTTACCCTTCCTCAGATAAAACACATTATAGCATAAAACTCCTTTTAAAACAAACTCTGTCCAATCAAAATCAATAAAAAACCCGCCTTTTACAAAGGGTGGGCTTAAGAGGAACTACATCATTCAATCCTGGAGCCCTATGTGCTGTCAATTCCAGGATCCACTTAGATTCAGCCAGATCTGTGTTCAATCTAATGTCACCCCCCCCTACAGGTGAGACTCAGGTTGACAATGACCCTAAACATGAACTTATGTGTGGGATTTTCTTTCACATGTCTGTATAGTGCATTATGTTCGTCCTTGTTTCTGATATTAGACATATGCTGGAGAATCCTAGCCTTCAACATCTGATTGGTCTTCCCTACATAGTAACTCAAGCACGAACAACACTCTGCAATATAGACTACATCAGTAGTCCTACAATTAGCCCTGCCCTTAAACAAGTAAATCCTGTGGTTATTGGGATGTTCAAACTCTACTCCTTTCTTAATGAGACAGCAGGCTTTGCAGGATCCACAGGCTGTGGTCCCTGCTTTTCCCATACTACTCCCACTGCCCATTACCTTCTTTTCCTTACATAACAGATCTTTTACATTTTTGTTCCTCTTATAAACAAACTCAGGATGAGTCCCAACCATATCCCTTAGGCATTCATCACTCACTATGATGTTCCAATTTTTCGTATGATGTCACATACCCCTCTTGCATTAACTTATCTTCACGTCAATTAACTCAAGT
Source organism: Protopterus annectens (assembly GCF_019279795.1). NCBI lineage: Eukaryota > Metazoa > Chordata > Ceratodontiformes > Protopteridae > Protopterus > Protopterus annectens. The sequence continues at coordinate 94,941,295 of NC_056732.1, read as the reverse complement.
TGAGTTAACGGTACTGAATAAAGGTTTAACATTTATTCCCAGTAGAATGTGCACTTATCAGGAGGTGTTACTAGATATTATGCAGTATTGTCGAAACTTAATGTTAGGTAAACTTTTTGGTGATGTTGAAAATACCAAACTGTTTTGAGCAAACCTAGTGGGTTTATACCGGCCCTAACACCGGCTTTACAATTGTTCATCAATCAATGTGACCATGACCTGTTACATTATTTTCAGCAAAGTGATAGAGAAAAATATTACAATTTAACCAGTGAACAGAGATTAGCTCTGACCAAGTTATGTGGATATACTGATGTTACGATCAAGATGGCCGATAAGGGAGGTTCAGTCGTTGTTATGGACTCCGACTGGTACAACAATAGATTAAATACACTCTTGTCGGATACGGGGACGTACCAACACATTAATCCCATAGATGTAAGAAGAATTATAGATAGGGTCCACAATAAATTGCAGTGTTTGGGACAACGCTTATTGCTTACACCCCAACAACTGGAGTTTTTACACACTGATAAACCTACAACACCGGTATTTAAGGCATTGCCTAAGGTGCATAAGAGCTTAGTTGACCCACCCCTTAGACCAATAGTATCAGGCAGGGGGTGGGTCACTGAAAACATTTCAATATGGTTGGAGGTGACTCTCAGACCATATGTAGTCTCTATGAAACATATTTTGAAAGATACAGGACACTTCCTTACTCTGATTGGTGGCATTAAACATGAGGAATTATTGGGGAACTATATAATGGTCACTTTGGACGTGAACAATCTGTTCACTGTGATTAATAATGGGTATGGTATACGGGCTATAAGGACATTACTTACCACACAAGGGCTCACACATGATAGGATAGCATTGGTTGTTGAGCTATTAACCCTGGTTTTGGAGAACAACATTTTCCTAGGGACAGATAGCATATATAGGCAAGCACAGGGGATAGCCATGGGCACCCCCGGTGCCAATACCTATGCTAATCTTGTCCTTTCGCATTGGGAAGGGATGTTTGTGTTCAATGAACATGCCTGGAAGGAAAATCTTTTCACATACCTACGTTTTGTAGATGATATTTTTATTTTGTAGAAGGGCACGGATGGAGAACTAAACATGTTCATAGATTATTTACACACTACGACCACCTTTTTTAGGTTTAGTGTAACAACCTCAAAAGAGACCATAGACTTTCTAGATGTGTGCCTGGAACAAAACAGAGATGGTTTTAGTTCCAGGTTGTATAGGAAAGAATGTTGGAGGAATACCCTACTATCATTTGATAGTATGCATCCGAGACATACCTTTTCCAATGTGGTGCAGGGTCAGATAGGAAGGATCTCAAGATTGAGTAAGGACAACCAACAGTTTGAGAAGGAGATAGGTCATCTTGGTGAATGCTTTGTGAATAGGGGCTACAGTGAGGAATTGGTAGGTAAAATTATAAGTAAGAACAAACCATATAGAAGCACGAAGTACAGGCCCTGGTTAGATGCAACAGGCAACACCACAGTCACTAACAAAGGGACAGGAGTAACCAGGCCGACCCGTCGTAAGATGGCACTCACATATGGCAGTGATGCAAGAGGGGTATGTGACATCATACGAAAAATTGGAACATCATAGTGAGTGATGAATGCCTAAGGGATATGGTTGGGACTCATCCTGAGTTTGTTTATAAGAGGAACAAAAATGTAAAAGATCTGTTATGTAAGGAAAAGAAGGTAATGGGCAGTGGGAGTAGTATGGGAAAAGCAGGGACCACAGCCTGTGGATCCTGCAAAGCCTGCTGTCTCATTAAGAAAGGAGTAGAGTTTGAACATCCCAATAACCACAGGATTTACTTGTTTAAGGGCAGGGCTAATTGTAGGACTACTGACGTAGTCTATATTGCAGAGTGTTGTTCGTGCTTGAGTTACTATGTGGGGAAGACCAACCAGATGTTGAAGGCTAGGATTCTCCAGCATATGTCTAATATCAGAAATAAGGATGAACGTAATGCACTTTACAGACATGTGAAAGAAAATCCCACACATAAGTTCATGTTTAGGGTCATTGTCAACCTGAGTCTCACCTGTAGGGGGGGGTGACATCAGATTGAACACAGATCTGGCTGAATCTAAATGGATCCTGGAATTGACAGCACATAGGGCTCCAGGATTGAATGATGTAGTTCCTCTTAAGCCCACCCTTTGTAAAAGGCGGGTTTTTTATTGATTTTGATTGGACAGAGTTTGTTTTAAAAGGAGTTTTATGCTATAATGTGTTTTATCTGAGGAAGGGTAACAACCCGAAAGCGCTCATCCAGTTTGTATCGTTTGGTTTTTTGGTATTAAAATACTTTTATATAACCAGCAGTATCCAGCAGCATTATTTTGCTTCTCTTCCGAGGTCTCTCCTGAATTGGCAGGGGAGCCCCCTAGGAAGAGAAAGTGTAAGAGGAAACACATAGACTCACCTGAGTCTGTCACCTCTGACACAGATTTAGAGGATTCCGAGGGTTCCCCCCGTTCCCCTTCTGAAGATGTCTCCTTTGCAGACATTCTAGAAATCCTGAAACAGAGGGGAAATTGGCCAGCCCTTAAACCTTCGGTGGATGAATCTGTGTATCTTGAGGCGTTTGGCTCTCGCCCTTCCACCTCCTGGGTGTCCCCCCCCTTTGACCCCCTCATGCAGGTGGTAGCAAAAAAGGCTTGGACGGCTCCTGACTCAGTGGACCCCACCCCCAGGAGACCTTCAAAGTTTATCACGGCACCAGCAGATAAACAATTTCTGACCAAGGGAGTTTCTGTGGATGCTATGGTGGTAGCTGCTGCCACTAAGAAGGAACTAGCTGATCCTTCGGTGCCTGTCCATCCTCCTAACAAGGAATCTAGGTCTATGGACAGGTACGGGAAGTGGATGTTTTCGTCAGCGACCTTTGCTATGCGTTCACTGAACTACCTATGCCATTTCACTCGTCTTCAAAGAGATTTGATCAAGGAAGCGAGTGACATGTTGAAGGATCCTACAGCTGCGGGTTTTCAGGACAAGATGAACACTCAGCTGGCTACCCTAAATTCTATAGCTAACTCCTCCATGCGCCTCCTTTCATATGCAGCTGATGGAGCGAGTAGAGCCGCAGGGCAGGTGTGGCCTTACGCCGGCATGCCTGGATTCGGCTATGCAACTTTGCGGACCCCTTTAAAACGTCTTTCACTAATTCCCCATTTGATGGATCATCTCTCTTTGGTCCTCAAGTGAAAGAAACCTTGACGAGGTGTGAGACGGATGGCAAAACTCTTTCTGCCGTCGGAGTCCGTTTTTCTACTCCTTCTAGGCCTTACCCCAAAGGCCAGAAAAGTGGGAAAATGTGGTTCCGCAAACAATCTCAAGGGACTTTGCCTGACGCACAGAGTCGGTTCCCCGTCAGAGGCAGAGGGGGGAACAATAATGGTAGACGTCACCCTAGAGGCAGGGGGGGTCCGCAGAACCAGGGCAATCGAGAAACCTTTTCCGATAAGCCCTTTCAGCATCCCTGAGGTGTTGCCCGACTGTCCACCTTCGGAGGCAGTCGGGGGAAGATTGTCACTGTACCCAGAAGCCTGGCGATCCCTAACTCAAGACAAGTGGGTACAGTCCATCATTTCCGAAGGCTATTCCATTCCGTTCTTTCATACTCCAAATCAATCAAAAAAATCCCTTCCAGATGTTCCACCCGCTCAAAGGGATCAAGCAGCGTTGGAAATTTCAAAGTTGCTTGCAAAAGAGCCATTCAGCCAGTACCAGCAGACCAGCAAGGATCCGGAATCTATTCCAAATTCTTTTTGGTTCCAAAGAAAACAGGGACTGGAGACCCATTTTGGATCTCAGTATCTTGAACAAGTCGGTCAAGAAAACAAGATTTCGGATGGTCACGCTACAATCCATCCTACCCCTTTTGGGAAAGGAAAACTGGATGTGCTCTATAGACCTCCAGGATGCGTACTATCATATAAAATGAACAGACGCTCCAGGAGATTTCTCCGCTTCCGGCTGGGAACCAGTCACTTTCAATTCAGAGCCCTGCCCTTTGGTCTCACCACTGCCCCCCGGGTGTTTACCAAATGCATGGCAGTGGTAGCTTCTCACCTGAGACGTCAAGGATTCCAGGTGTTTCCATATTTGGACGACTGGCTCCTCACAGCTCCTACCAAGCATCTTCTGTTAATGGCCAGAGACTACACCTTTCGCATTTGTCAAAAGTTAGGCATCTCAAGAAATTGCGAAAAGTCTGTTTTGTCGCCTTGTCGTGCTATTACCTTCATAGGCGCAAATCTAGACACAGTCAACATGTCTGCGAGACTAACAGACCAAAGAATGGCAGACATATGCAAACTGGTCTCTCTTCTCTTCCACAGCAACAAAGTCAAAGTAAGATTAGTTCTGAAAGTACTGGGGATTATGGCGGCTGCTATCCCTCTACTTCTATTAGCCAGATTCCACATGAGAATCCTTCAATGGATGCTCTTCACACAATGGTCGTACCAGGAACTTCCGATGTCCCACACCATTATGATTATGCAAGCATGCAAGAATCATCTTCTTTGGTGGATTTCTTCCCCTCAGCTCTTCCTGGGAAGACCCTTTGTTCCTCCCCCTCCGGTTGCTACTCTGACAACGGATGCCTCCCTGATCGGGTGGGGGGGGGGCATTATCAGGGCAGAACAGTCCAGGGCATATGGCAACCAGACGAATGCCACTTGCATATAAATGTTCTAGAGATGAGAGCAGTGCTTTTAGCGTTGCAAGCCCTTCAAGACTCTCTTCCCTTGGGAATGATAGCAATCCAGATGGACAATATGTCTGTAGTGTGGTATATCAACAAACAAGGCGGAACCAGGTCCTATCCCCTATGTCGAGAAGCACTCAGACTGTGGCAATGGGCGATTTCTTCTCAGCGGTTTCTGATAGCAACGCATATCCCCGGGAAGTCCAATCTAATCGCGGACAAATTGAGCAGAGCTATACTCATGCCTCACGAGTGGTCTCTGAAAGATTCTATTCTGGAGAAAATTTTTCTCAAGTGGGGTCAGCCTTGCTGCGACCTTTTTGCTACTCCCCAAAACAGCAAGTGCAGAGATTATTTCACCCTATTCCCATTACCAGGCCAGCCCAGCAGAGACGCTCTAGTCCAGGTTTGGCCCCGAGGACTTCTGTATGCATTTCCTCCCTTCCCACTAATCTCTCAAGTGATACAGAAAGCTATCGCTCAGAAGGCCTCATTGATCCTCATTGCTCCTTACTGGCCTCGACAGGTTTGGTTCCCCTTTCTACATCAATTTCTGTTGGAGCAACCTTGGCATCTGGACCTAGTTCCAGATCTTTTGATCCATCAATCGGGTCAGTTACATCGCTCCCTCCCCTCTCTGAACCTCACTGCTTAGTTCCTCCAATTCCAACCTTAGCCAGGCTTCCTCAAATATCTCACTCTGTTCGAGATATTTTGATAGCTTCCCATAAATCTTCCACTCGGAAGATTTATCTTAGTAAGTGGAAACGTTTTGCCTATTGGGCTCAAGGAAGGGACATAGATCCTTTCACTGCTTCCATCCAAATAGTCCTTTATTTTCTAGCTGAACTCTTCCATGCAGGTTAATCTCCTTCTACTCTTAAAGTTCAATTGGCAGCTATTTCTAACTTTCATGTGGGCATCTCAGATTCTGCCATCATGTCTCACAAGCTTTGCAAAGCCTTTGTGAAGGGAGTTTTTCTTCTCAGACCTCCTATAAGAAATCCTCCTCCTTCTTGGGACCTTAATTTAGTTCTCACATCTTTGATTCTTCCCCCGTTCGAACCTGCAGCTTCCTGTTCATTGAAATTGCTATCCTGGAAGATTCTCTTTCTGGTAGCCATTACTTCAGCTAGAAGGGTCTCAAAACTTCATGCACTCAGCAGTCGACCACCGTATCTATTGTTTCATAAAGACAGAGTGTCCTTATGAACCAATCCATCCTTCTTACCTAAAGTGGCCTCCATGTCTAACTTAAATCAAAGCATTGACCTCCCTGTGTTTTTTCCTAACTTTTCTAACAGGTCTGAACAAAAATTGCATTGGCTAGATGTTCATCGTCAGTTAAGGTATTATTTGGATAGAACCAAACAGATCAGAAAAACTGACCAGTTGTTTGTCTCTTATGCAGAAGGCAGAAAGAGACTTTCAGTTTCGAAGGTATCTCTCTCCAGATGGCTAACATCTCTGATTTCCTTTGCTTATGAAATTAGACAGCAAAAGCTGCCTAACAAACCTAAGGCTCACTCCACCAGAGCTTTGGCTACTTCTATAGCCTTCCAAGACAGGCTGCCTATTGACACCATTTGTGCAGCGGCTACTTGGGCTACTCCTCACACTTTCATTTCTCATTACAAGTTGGATTTAGCTTCTAGACATAGAGCTAACTTTGGTTCCACTGTTCTCAAGAGTCTGTTCCGATAGGCCACCCGGGACAAGGTGCTAGGGATGCGGTCCCATCCAGCAAGAATGAAGGCGAGATTGACAACTTAACATATAGAAGTTATGTTCTTACCATAACGTTCCATGTTAGTTGTCTTCTTCTCGCTTCTTTCTGCGTCCCACCCTCCTTCCCCCTAGCCTGGACAGACCTAGAGGAGTTTGATTGTGACCTCTCTTTCTACCACCTCTATTGTAGATAGGTATATGCTATTCTGTGCATATATTCCTTCTTCAGGTTTTCAGGTCACCTTCTTCCCTTCCTTTTATAGAGGTGGGTTTTTCCCTTTTCCAGTGGTTCTGGAGTTATTTTGGCTGGGCATAGCTTACAAACGAGATCTGAGGTAATACCGCCTAGCATTGTGGGATATAAGGGGAGCCTCAAGCCGGTGGAACCAACTCTTGAGCTTTTAGAGTGGCCGAGTCGGAGCCAAGGTCGGCTCCGAACCCATCCAGCAAGAAAGAAGGCGAGAAGAAGACAACTAACATGGAACGTTATGGTAAGAACATAACTTCTATTTCTAGTTCAAGCTCAAACAGTAGCCTAGTTAAGCTACAAGGCACTCACTTCCCTGGCTTTGAGACAGTGGTATTTGAACAGTTGGACTCCTGCGCATGGACTGATCCTAAAAAAAAGACATTCATTTGCAGCTTTTAGAAAAAAAAATGTTTTCCCATAGTATAAATTCTAAATTTCTCTTCCTTGCCATATTACAATTTAATTACAAAGATATCTGGCCAATCAACTAAAGACAATAAAGATGAACGCATAGCTCTTTATCTTTTTTAGTTGGGCCTTCCCTGGAACCCAATACTTGGGGTACTTCTTTTACCAGTAGTAATGGACTCTCATTGTATTAGATTATATGTAGTTGTTTATTCTTTGTTTCGTTTTTTCTGGGGAGGGTTACTGTTGCAGCTTAACGGGTTTCGTTTTTTTTTTTTTTTGTTCTAACTTCCATCAATACTGAATAAGTTTGCTTCACTGAATATGAATGGTGTTGACTAGCCTGTTAAGAAGGATTAGTTATTTATGTTGCAACATTATTTGAACACAAATGTTACATTATTACAGGAAGTTCGTCTTACATGTAATAAAGTAAATATTTTGTTACATAAAACAGTTTGTTGATTCTACTTTTGCTCATTCAATATTTAATAAATGTATAGCCATTTCTGCATTGTTTCATAATAATGTTTTTAGACATATTGTATGTCTAGAAACTTGGGGATGTTTTTAGTTTAGGATCTATGAATGCACCCTTTAATATTTTTTTCTGAATTTATTTCAGATATAACTATAGGCTTGCAATTATTACAGGATAATTCCACATTTGATGAAAAATGTAATACAGTTTCATATGAGACAGTGCATAATGCATCATCATGCCATAAGAGAATGCTTGGGCTGTTTTTTTTGTTTTTGTTTTTTCTTGTTTTTTTTTTTTTTCTTCTTTTTTTTACAGTTTGGTCTACTAGATGTCTGGAGAAGTAGTGTCCTCTAGACCCTGGGTAAACTTACCTAGTTCTGAATTCCAAGAACTATGTTGAGATTAGATGTTTCTTTTTATTTCCACAGAGGAATTCAGAAAAATTGGTTATTTATTTTTTCTTTTTTTTATCCTAGATTATTATCAGATAACTTAGTGGTCTCCCTTTCCTTTCACTTACACGGATTAACTTATTTTGGACTGAGTAGGAATATCGTTAAGTCTAACTTCCATGAGTATGAGGAGAATGTCAAATCCAAAATCGAAAATCTTTGAAATCTTAAAATACGGCTAATTAGTTTGAGCAATAATTGGACAGCATTTATACATACCATGAATTTCTACTTTTAGTCACTCGGAACATAATTTAAATATTCTCAGCAAGCTCAGCTAACTATCCTCCTAGATAAATTAAACAACCTGAAAGGCATAATTCTGGTTAATTGTGATAAGTATGCTAACTTAAACAAAAGAATGACACCGTGAATACCATTAAGGCCATTCTTTTTTTATGCAAAAGCTGGCCTTCCTGTTACATAGGCAAAATTTATAATTGCAGGCAGATCATCATGAAAATCATTTCTCAGCTGTATTATCCAAAGAAAAATTATGTCAAGGAAATTAGAGTGGATTATTTAGTTATTTTTTTCTAGTGAGAACTATCCTTCAGTGGTGGAATATAATAATTTCCTTTCTACCTAATGTGCTCTCTGTCAGGTTTTCCATAGGTTTCTTATAATTATTTTATTTTGTTTATTTATCTATTTGCATATATTAAACAGGTTAATGGACAAGTACAAGACCATTTTAGCCATTACCTGGGCCAAAAAGTAAACATAATAGGCAATGAAGACATGAATATACACAGGAGTTTAGAAACAAATATAGGCAATATGTAAGCATGCAGAGGAAATTAGCAACAGACATATGCAAATGTATACAATGACATAATCTTAAAGGCAAATAGAAGGAAGAGTCTGCTGGTAACCTAACAAGTTGACGGATCTTTGCATGATTGTCAAAGAGGATATTAGACAGCTTCTGAATATTGTTATATCATTTGTGGTTTCCTGCTTCGATTGAAGTTAGGAAGTCAAGTCGGCCATTTTGAAAGAATAAAATGCATTTTATATCCACAATGTAGCTACAGTTATTCATTATAGACATGTTACAATATTCAATGTATCAAGTTTATGCACTGAAATATTCTAACTGGCATAAAAGAATAGTGACCATAACAGTGGGAAAAACAAAATAGTTGGAGGAACTTATTAAATTTGTTGATAATTTAAAGGAGTTGACAGTTATCAAGCATCTTTAAAACATTTACAAATGTTTTATTTGTAAATAATTTATTTTAGCCTTGTTTTAAACATTGGAAAATCAGTCAAGGTTGTGAGGAAAATGGGGCTACTTTTGTGACAGACTGTTCTTAAAGAGATAGAAATAAGTGGTCTGTTTAGTTTTATGGGATTGAAACAAGAAAGCATACATGAATATTAATGAGCCATTAGTTCATTAGTAAGAGGGGAGCAGTACCTGTCATTTAGTAGATTGAAAGTGAGAGTATTATGGAAGTAGCTACCTACAAATGAAAGACAATTGGATCAATGGATGGAAATGCATGATGCTTTCCATGGAGGGCTAGTTTAATACAGTAAATATCTTGTTTTCTGTTGTCTACTGCAAGCACCTGTTGTGCATAAAGATTTTGGCTACTAGGGGTAGGGCATATTCCAGATTCAGATTAAACCATTTACTTCAGTGCTTCAATGTGCTTCAAATGTGAGTAGATTAGAAATGTTAATTGCCATTTTTATTTTCTGGGAAACATTAAAGATTACATAGCTGATTTTTGAGGGAAAAAAAGGAATCATCAAGCAAGATCCTCAGATATTTTTGTTCTTGGGTACAAATGAATAGAGTTCCTTGAGAAAGTTGTAAATGGGCAGATGTGATACAGAATACTCTTTTTTGGTGACCCAAACAAAGTTTATATTTTGGAAGCAAATTCCAAATGCTAGTGAAATGATGTTGTAAGGTTAGTGCCATCTGTGGGATATGATTCTGAGCCGAGGTAAGAACAATATTTGCATTCATGGTCATATTTAGGTGAAGTAAGTCTCATGAAAGATTATTTATGACTAGGGTAAATAGTAGGGGGGTAAGACTGATATTTGGAGGGGCTCCAGAGTAAGTGCCCCCAGAGACTGAGGGAAATTTTGATGAAAAAAAAATAAAAGGTTCTATAGAATAAATAACATCTAAGTTTAGTGATACTCTGGGGGAGAAACCATGGTCAGATAATTAGTCCAACAGAGGGTTGTAGTCAGTCATCTCAAAAGCTCTTTTCAAGTTTAAACAAATTGCTACAATTATAAGTCATTTATTAATATTACAAAAAAACCCTGAAGTAAGTGAAGATAAGGCAGTACTGTACTTTGACTGGAAGCCACATTTCCCATCAGAGATTGTATTTATGGAAGAATTCAAGCAACTGCTTGCAAAACAGTTTTTCTAATATCCAAAAAAGCAGGAACTACGAAGGAATAAATGCTCCTGTGATAAAAAGGACAAGTCCAAATAACTGCAAAGCATAAAACATACACAGGAGCAAAAACAGCAGCCAAATCCAGTCTTGTCAAAATGCCAACAAATAATCCAAAACATAATGATCACAAGAGGCAAAGTTTTATTTCATAAGTAAGCGCTTTCACCATAAGGCTTCTTCAGACTTTAAAACCATTTAAAAAGCAGTCATTTAAATAATAGTAAAACTCACGCCATAGGTTATTTCAAACACATACTAAAATGGTAGCAAATTAATATTTAAAGCAACAAACATATTCATACAATAAAAGTATATAAAACCATTAATATCATAAAAATATATATATTATAAATGTATAATTGCAACCCCTTTCTCTAGGTCTGAATAACTTTCTTCTCAGAAGGAATGGTTGCAAATGAACTTTATCATTTAGACCTGGTGATCTATCCGCTCTACAGTGGATAATCCATCGCAACTCACACTCTTCGGTGTAATTATCTTTATCACCTCCTCTGATACTGGGGGTGATGATTTGCATAACAAAAAACTTAAAACAATGCAGTGCACCTAACTGCTTGTAATGCTTGGCTAAGGCATTATGTTCACTGCCAACTCTTATATGATAAATATGTTCTCTAATACGTTCACATAACTGCCTATTGGTTTTACCAATATAAAATGCTGTACATGCCAAGCACTTAGCTAGGTAAACAACGTTGGTACTCCTACAATTGTTTTGAGTACTAAAATGGAATTCATAGCCAGAAACAGGTTGCTTGAAAATGCAACCTGTGTCAATATATTGACATTGATTACAAGTATTACAGGGTCTTGTGTTAAAACTAGGTGTAGTACAACCAATATTAGTCAACCTAACTGGATAATTACAAAGCATTTACTTCAAATTTTTCTTATTTTTATATCGAAACAAAGGTCTATCACCCACTATGGCACTGATGTCATCATTTAACAATAGGGTATCCCAATGTTTCGTAATTACATCTCTAATGACACCCACATCGCTCGTATAAAACATAGGTATTTTCAGACTATTTGTTCTCTTCGCCTGTTGGGTATGAACGTCGTCACTACGACCCGAAAAATACGGTCATGCCCTTGTTGTTCTTAGTTCAGTCACTATGGTCACTGCCTTTTCTAAATCTCCTTTGTTGTAACATCTCTCAATGAACCTATTCTTAAGCTCTAACACCTCTTGATCATAACCCTCGATTGTTGGGTTTAACCTAGATGCCCTCATCATCTGTCCTTTTACTACGTTATCAAAAACATACCTAGGGTGCATGCTGTGTCTGTGAAGTAGGGTATTCCTATGACATGCGTTCCTATGTACAGAGGTATTTAATAACCCATTTTCTAATCTCATAACATTCACATCCAAAAAAGAAATGTTGGATGTAGAGTAACAAAGACTAAACTTAAGGAAGTCCGTGGTATTATTAATTATGGAAACAAACTTCAAAAGGTTATTTTCATCCCCCTTCCAAATCAAGAAGAGGTCATCCATGAATCTTCTATAAAACCCTACATATTGTTGGAAAACTATGTGGGGAAATAAAAGTTCTTCTTCCCAATCAGCCATTACTATGTTGGCGTAGCTATTGGCACAAGAAGTGCCCATAGCTACGCCATCTTTCTGCAAATAGATTTTCTCATTAAACATAAAGACATTGTTATACAACACCGTTTCTAAAAATAGGGCCAATAAATCTATTGTATTATTCCCCAGGTTAGACTTGCTGTTCAAATACCGTTGTACACTAGCTACTCCCAAATCATTGGGGATGACAGTGAGTAAACTTGTAGCGTCTAGTGTTACTAGGATGTAATGATCATCTTCTTTTAAACCACTCACATAATCATAGAGATCAAGCAAAAATTGATTTTAAAATTAAAAAAGTTACAACTGCAACGCCAACATTTTGAGGCATGTATTCAAAAACGTATATTATACCATGACCCCCCCAAAACGTGCACGCTGATTGGCCAGCGTGCCCGTTGTAAATCGAGTTATACTAATGGAAAAAGGTCCGGTCACCCGGACTTTTTTCCATTAGTATAACTCGTTTTTTTAAAACACTGTCTTGCTATGTTAAATGGGTTTAACATAGCGAGACAGCTTTAAAATAAGCAATGGAGATCTCCGTTGCTTATTTTAAAGCTGTCTCGCTATGTTAAACCCATTTAACATAGCGAGACAGTGTTTAAAAAAAAAGCAATGGAGAAAGCAAGATCTCCGTTGCTTTTTTTTTAGTGTCTCGCTATGTTAAATAAGTTTAACATAGCGAGACAGTTTTAAAATAAGCAACGGAGATGTCCGTTGCTTATTTTAAAACTGTCTCGCTCTGTTAAACTCATTTAACATAGCGAGACACTAAAAAAAAGCAATGGAGATCTTGCTTTCTCCGTTGCTTTTGCCCACAGCTCTGATGTACTGCGCAGGCGCGCAGTACATCAGAACTGCCGCGGATGCCAGACATCTGTGGAAGGGCAGTAAACAGGCATTATACTATGCCATTATTTAAGAAAAGTAATAGTTTCTTTTCTTAAATAATGTCATATAATAGCAATAACCACTTCTGGGTGTGGGTAATGCTAAATTTACCCACGGTTGGCTTTGTTTGGTCCCTCGAGCTTCGCCCTCGGGACCAAACCACGCCAACTGTGGGTAAATTTAGCATTACCCACACCCAGGCGTGGGTTATTGCTATAGTACCACGTGGGCTACGCATTTTAAAAATGCCCACTACTGGTAGTTTATACCCTGAGCTGCTGTTTAAGTGGCAGCAGCTCAATTTGGAACTCAGTTTTAATTATATGAAGTTGCTTAATGATTTTTATCGTCCTGAAGAGGAAATCCTGTGGAGGAAAGTCACTGAACTTCATAATACGATTAATACTAAATATTCAACGTTGCGAGCTGAAACGGGACTTGAAAGACTCATGGATAATGTATTATTATTTGAAAAACGTATCTTGGAACAAAAAAGGAATAAGATTTCCAGGGACGTTAAAGATTTTAAACTCGGCCATGTTTTCACTTGGCCGAGACAAAACAGTAATCCTGTGTTTACAAAACGACCAGGTTTTATTTCTGATACAGTGAGTGTACGTAATAATGAACATAGCAATGAAGTTACTAATCGTAATAATGATAGAGTGTTTGATAACAGCAATGTTGACACTCCAGCAGTACAATGTAAAGTACAATGTAATGTATGTACAGGAGGATAATGCTAATATTGTCGTCAGTACCCAAGAACAAGGGCCTGTTAATATGACATCTTTATCTATCACCCCTATTAGTGAGCCTGTGGTAAAAAGGAAGGTTAACAGTACTCAACCTGTAAATACAGGTATACCTACAGTGGGGAATGACTCCCATTGCCCTTTCACGATAGATTTGTTCAACCGAGAAGGGAGACAGAGATCAGTGAGCAGGGGGTGGCAGAAATGGAAAGGGTCGGGAGAATACTCCGGCCCTACCTTAAAAAAGATGTGGGAGAAAATAGAGAATCGTTAGTTGTGAATCTTTCTAGTAGGACTTTGAACAGATATGAAGAACAGGTTCTCAGTAAAGGTCTTATGTTTATTCCAACCAGTGTTAGTGATTTAACTGATGTTATTTTAGATATTAAAACGTATGTACGGAATGTACAATTAAAATTAGAGTTTGGAAACTATGGAAATGACCGCGATAGTGATGGTCATGTTCATCCTGCCACATTTCGTGGTCCTAGTACCTATACTCCCATGCTACACCCCCGTTTGGATACATTCTCCAGATTAGTAGAGAATGATTTACACACTTATTATATTAATAATTCTAATACCAGAAATAAGGGTAAACAACGTAATTTGTCCATTTTACAGAGGAAGGCATTTCGAGAGTTAAGTAATGACCATTCGATAGTTGTCAGGCCAGCTGACAAAGGAGGCCCTATTGTTTTGATGGACCGACAGGATTATTTTGAAAGGATGAGGGTAATGCTGGAAGAAGACATATTTTATTCCAGCGTTGCATGCAAGAAGTAATTAATAAAATATCTAGGGTGTATGACATGCTAGATGATTTGATTTGGTTAAAAGCTATGATATAACATTGGACTTATTTAAATTCTTGAAAGTGAAACATCCACTTATACCTGTCATTCAAGGTTTGCCCAAGGTTCATAAATCTACATCTGATCCACCTTTACGTCCCGTTGTTGCTGGTCAAGGATGGTTAACTGAACCTTTTTCAATTTACCTGGAACATTATTTAAAACCAGTTGGGGAGGCGAATCCTGTGATTTTGAGAGATAGCAAACAATTTTTGCTTGATCTCTATGATTATGTGAGAGGTTTAAAAGAAGATGATCATTACATCCTAGTAACACTAGACGTTACAAGTTTATTCACTGTCATCCCCAATGATTTGGGAGTAGCTAGTGTACAACGGTATTTGAACAGCAAGTCTAACCTGGGGAATAATACAATAGATTTATTGGCCCTATTTTTAGAAACGGTGTTGTATAACAATGTCTTTATGTTTAATGAGAAAATCTATTTGCAGAAAGATGGCGTAGCTATGGGCACTTCTTGTGCCAATAGCTACGCCAACATAGTAATGGCTGATTGGGAAGAAGAACTTTTATTTCCCCACATAGTTTTCCAACAATATGTAGGGTTTTATAGAAGATTCGTGGATGACCTCTTCTTGATTTGGAAGGGGGATGAAAATAGCCTTTTGAAGTTTGTTTCCATAATTAATAATACCACGGACTTCCTTAAGTTTAGTCTTTGTTACTCTACATCCAACATTTCTTTTTTGGATATGAATGTTATGAGATTAGAAAATGGGTTATTAAATACCTCTGTACATAGGAAAGCATGTCATAGGAATACCCTACTTCACAGACACAGTATGCACCCTAGGTATGTTTTTGATAACATAGTAAAAGGACAGATGATGAGGGCATCTAGGTTAAACCCAACAATCGAGGGTTATGATCAAGAGGTGTTAGAGCTTAAGAATAGGTTCATTGAGAGATGTTACAACAAAGGAGATTTAGAAAAGGCAGTGACCCTAGTGACTAAACTAAGAACAACAAGGGCATGACCATATTTTTCGGGTCGTAGGGACGACGCTCATACCCAACAGGTGAAGAGAACAAATAGTCTGAAAATACCTATGTTTTATACGAGCGATGTGGGTGTCATTAGAGATGTAATTACGAAACATTGGGATACCCTATTGTTAAATGATGACATCAGTGCCATAGTGGGTGATAAACCTTTGTTTCGATATAAAAATAAGAAATATTTGAAGCGAATGCTTTGTAATTATCCAGTTAGGTTGACTAATATTGGTTGTACTACACCTAGTTTTAACACACGACCCTGTAATACTTGTAATCAATGTCAATATATTGACACAGGTTGCATTTTCCAGCAACCTGTTTCTGGCTATGAATTCCATTTTAGTACTCAAACCAATTGTAGGAGTACCAATGTTGTTTACCTAGCTAAGTGCTTGACATGTACAGCATTTTATATTGGTAAAACCAATAGGCAGTTACGTGAACGTATTAGAGAACATATTTATCATATAAGAGTTGGCACTGAACATAATGCCTTAGCCAAGCATTACAAGCAGTTAGGTGCACTGCATTGTTTTAAGTTTTTTGTTATGCAAATCATCACCCCCAGTATCAGAGGAGGTGATATAGATAATTACACTGAAGAGTGTGAGTTGCGATGGATTATCCGCTGTAGAGCAGATAGATCACCAGGTCTAAATGATAAAGTTCATTTGCAACCATTCCTTCGGAGAAGAAGGTTATTCAGACCTAAATAGAGGAAGGGGTTGCAAATATACATTCATAATATATATATTTTTATGATATTAATGGTTTTATATACTTTTATTGTATGAATATGTTTGTTGCTTTAAATATTCAATTGCTACCATTTTAGTATGTGTTTGAAATAACCTATGGCGTGAGTTTTACTATTATTTAAATGACTGCTTTTTAAATGGTTTTAAAGTCTGAAGAAGCCTTATGGTGAAAGCGCTTACTTATGAAATAAAACTTTGCCTCTTGTGATCATTACGTTTTGGATTATTTTTTGGCATTTTGACAAGACTGGATTTGGCTGCTGTTTTTGCTCCTGTGTATGTTTTATGCTTTGCAGTTATTTAGTTTTCTAATATACTAGTTAGAAGTCTGAGGTTGGCTATGGGTTGTAATCTGAAGAGGGTTTTGGATTTGGAACTTTAGGGAGTGGGACCATTAGACTATGCCAAAAACAAGGTGGCAAATGAACTGGACAATGTTATATTAAAGTTGAGAACCACAGATTTACCGAGAAGTGTAGCTCTTCTTTTAGCATGTCTGGATGCAAGTTGTCAAAACTGTGTTAAATTTATAGTCAGTTGTTGACAGAAATGTTTCAATATCTTTGTGGCAGTTTTTCCATCCCTTTCAACTTTCTGGTTTAAAAGCTCATGTTTGAATGGGATTGCACTTGTTTAAGCTCTATGGATCCAGTTTTGGCATCCTGCAGACTACAAGAGCAGTGCACTCTCCAGCCAAGACCGGACTAGCTGGTCAATAGGAGAAGGTCAACACCTGCAGCTCACTACATGGAACACACAGCATGACAAAACACCAACCATCACAACCCAGACATAGAAACACAAACCATACACCCACCTTCACAGAGGCTCTCAATAAAAATGTACCTAAACAACACAGACCCTGAGACAGAAATGCACTCGACCACCACAGCACAGCACCATCTCCAGAGCACATAGCTCACCACCATAGTGCGCCCCTCAACCTAAGCCCTTAAGGCAAAATACTTTGCCCAATGTACTAATCGTAGGAGACTCAATTGTAAGGCACACTGATGTCCACTCACTAGGTTGAACAAGGAGAAGGTAACAGTTAGTTATCTATCAGGTGCCAGGATCCGCCGCATAACACATGCACTCAGGCCATGCCACAACAGGTACAAATATGACTCAGTCATCTTCCATGTGGGTGTGAATGACCTGAGACATACCTCCCTGGACTACATGAAAAGAGATGTGATGGAACTCTCTGATTATGTGGCCCAGGCAGGTATGGCCCTAGCCCTGAACAGTATTTTATCGTCACCCAGAATGATACCACAGTATGAGCAGAAAATGACTGACTTCAACAATTGGCCAAGTTTCTGGTCTCATTCTAAGGGGATCCAGTATCTGTCTGCCTGGGATGACGTGATCAACAGACCTCAATGCTATGATAGAGATGGCCTGCATCTCTCACACCTGGGATTCCTGCTACTGGCTAAGTCTCTTGCCACCCCTATAGTGCCTTTTTTAGGCAGTGTTCCAAAGACCACAATTCCACTGTAATAGCTACAAACAAATGCAGTCTGAAGGTCATGCTGCTCAGCGCTAGAAGTCTAAATCTCAAGATGCACTTGCTCAAAGCTCTCCTCAAAATGGAGAATGTTGACATCTGTGCTGTAATGGAGACCTGGTTTAAAGAGGCAGAAAGCATCCCTGCACTTTCAAGTTACAACCCATTCCATACCATTTTTCCCCAGAATATGGCTAGAAGCTCCAAAGGCTGTGGTGTCACCATATTCATAAAGGATACGCACACCTCTAGACTGGTAGCCCAGCATAATCCATCCAAGATACTTCAGGTACAACTAACACTGGGTAAGACAGTGATACAAGTCATAGCCTGCTACAGAACCCCAACCATGTCCCTAGACTCTCACTTCAAGTTCCTAAGCACCCTGAAATCTATCAAGGTCCAACCCAATACTCTCATACTGGCTGACTTCAACTACCCTTCCATCAACTGGGAAAAATATTCAAGTACCAATGTACAGGCCCAACGTTTCTTGGAATTTATCAGTTTCAATGTCCTGGACCATCTCTTTCTGACCCCCACTAGAGGAAGCAACATCCTCGACCTGGTTATCATCACATGGGAAACCATTGCTCCAAACCTATAGTCAATTCCTCCCTGGTTAAATCTGACCACAAACTGATCACCATGGAAATTTCCATCTCACCTACCCCCCGCTAAGGTGACCACCTTGAAAAACTTCTCCAGAGCTGACTATGGGCTCCTAAAAACAGAGGTGGCTAACTTCTCAGCACCCATGCCAATGGAAAATAGCTGAATGACTGCCAAATCATACACCAATGCACTGTATGAGCACGTACACAAATGTATGGATTTTGCCATACCTAATAGAACCAAGATGCTCTCCTCCAAAAACAGGAAGCTAATATGGTGGTACCCAGCCATCAATTAACTCTACAACAGAAGGAAGAAACTGTTGTAGAAAAAAATGAAGTCACAAGACTGGAAAAACTTCCTTATCAGCTGCAACAAAAAGTTGAAATCCCTTATCAAATCCTCTAAAGTCGGCTATGAAGGCAGAATTGCAGCTGACACCAAAAACAACCACAAAGCCTTCTATAGCTATATCAAGAACCTCCAAGACATTACATAGATTTTCTCTGAGTTATTGCACAATGGTACTTCCTATACTGAGCCAACAGATATAGCCAACATACTGGCTGACAGATTCAGTGCCAACTTTACCCCTATCTCCCCTAAAGGCCCTATCACAGTACCAGAAGAAAGCCTGGTCCCACCTTTTCTGTGGTACAGGTAAAAGCTACATTGTCCAAAGCCAAGAATACAGCATCCATGGGACCTGATAATATCCCTGGCTGCATCCTACATGAGCTAAAAATGAACTGTCACCACACCTGTGAGCCCTGTTCAATCTCAGCCTTACCTCAGGCTTTGTCCCTAATAAATGACGCACTGCTACAATCATTCCTCTCTATAAAGGGGGAGCAACTACAGACCCTGGGAATTATCGCCCCATTAGCCTGATGAGTCTGGTATGTAAAGCTATGGAGCACATCATCATCATCATGGACCTGTTTAACAAAGATATAGGCAATCTCAAACTCTTGACCTCACACAGCTTTGTCAAGGGGAGATCCTGCCTGCTGAACCTGGTTGACTTCTTTGAGGCAGTCACCAAGGCTGTGGATGAGGGTAAGGCAGTGCATACAGCCTACCTCAACCTGGCCAAGGCCTTTGATATCATTCCCCACTTGGGTATCACTGATAAACTCACCAAACTGGGCATCAATCCTTATGTCACAAGGTGGGTTTCAAATTGGCTCATGGACAGGACCCACAGAGTGAAAGCTGTGGCTTCCAAGTCAGACTGTTGACCAGTCATGAATGGAGTTCAACAGGGCTCAGTCCTGGGCTGTCTC
This sequence comes from Protopterus annectens, assembly GCF_019279795.1. NCBI lineage: Eukaryota > Metazoa > Chordata > Ceratodontiformes > Protopteridae > Protopterus > Protopterus annectens. Next base: position 94,921,460 of record NC_056732.1, on the reverse strand, counting down.
CTGTTTGGCATCTACTTCTCAGAAGTCCAGGCCAATAGAGAGGGACTCTGGCTGACCAAATTCACTGATGACTGCAAGCTAGGAGTCATCATCAACTCTCCATGTGATGCAGACATCCTAAAAAAATGTTTTTTTCTGAGACCAATGACTGGTGCTGGAACCATAGCATTAAGCTTAACCCCAAAAAATGCGTCATCATTCCCTTTGGAAAAAGCTCAGTTCCCATGAATTACCACGTCGATAGGAGCCCACTGAACACTGAAGGGGCCATAAGAGATCTGGGCACCCAGGTCGACAGCCACCTCATCTTCGACCAGCACATTGCCACTGTGGTCAGAAAGTCCTTCTATGTGGCACATCTTGTAACCAAAGGCTTTGCATCCAGGAAGAAAAAGGTCATCATCCCTCTCTACTCATTCCTCATTAGACCAAGCATCGAATATAACGTGCCATTTGGCATGTACCTGACCAGACACCTGCAACAGCTGGAGAGGCCACAAAAATACCTCACAAAAAGGATCCTGGGCTTTAAATACATGTCCTACATGGACAGACTCAAGAAACTTCAGCCGTTCTCAGTCTCTTATCATCTACTTACAGCTGACCTCTGGTTAACTTACAAAGCCATGTCAGACCCAGCCATACTTGAAATGCTACACCTAAAGAAATCCCAATCCCCCCATGCCACACACTCCAGAGATCACAACCTCATTACCACAATCAACAGAACATGCTGGAGGGACAGGTTCATCTCCCAAAGACTGCCCATACTTTGGAATAAGCTTCCCATTCATGTCAAGCAGAGTACCTTGCTGGCCCTCTTCAAGAGAAATCTTGATGAGTGGATGGGTAACAGAAAGTTCACCCCAGGGATCATGCCAGTTGCCCTACTGGATAAAGGCACTGTGAACTAACATCAGGTGGCACGGTGCCATGGCAATTTGTTTGGGGCCAGGCTTGTAAAGGCTCCAGGGCCATTAGCCTAATATACACCTATGAACCTATGAACTTTAAAATAAAATGAGGTCAATCTAGAATTTTATAATAAAAAAAAAGGTGGATAAGGTTTCTGAATTGTGATTATGAAAACAGGAATTGGGAGGTGTCTGAGAAGAGTAGATGGCAGTAGCTATTTTGCTTTAGCAATTCAGATAGAATAAAGAGAATGGGCTAAGGTTTGGGAAAGATTTTACTTAAAGAAAGGGATCTGATGAAGCTCAAGAATTTGCTAAGGATTGCTGAGATGCAATGTTTGAGATTTTCTAATGAAGATGGATTTAGCTTTATTGGTTAGAATTCTAAAGTTTCTTTTTAGCTCTTAATAGAATTTTTGTTTGTTCCTGCATGTTGCCAAACAAATTCTGCATTTAGTTTTCTGAACATTTGTCCCCATTACTAATAAAACTATGAAAATTTATGAAAATACACAGTTACACGCCTGGTACATTTTTTTGGCGTAAACAAAAACTATTTTATTACTTAAGCCAAATAAATATCAGGAAGACATGGACACGTATTAGTTAATTTCACCTATAAATTTTGAATATAACATTTTTGCACAACTCATTAATGCATTTATACTCCCTTTTTTACCTCAACTTATTCATCCATTTTAATTTGGATTTGTTAAGGGGTATAAGTTTTTCGCTCACAATTACTACAAGCATTGATATATGCTATGATACATTCCACTAGATTTTTTAAGGCCTTGGATACAGTATCTGTAGATACATTGCAAGAAAAGGAAAGCTCTAGCAGGTAAAGATATGCCTGGTCAGAAAAGCTATAGTATAACTCAAAAAATACCGTCTCAAATCACCAAAGGAAAAACTTTCATTAACAAGCTCTCTAATTAACAAGCTCTCTCAACAATTCTTCATCAGGTTAATAAACGTACACTGAAGGCTTTTGATTAAATCAAAAATACATTTATTTATCAGAAGTTTGCATAAAATAGACTGTGTAAGTCATCTCCTCAATTTAATTATTTCTTTCTGTAGACATTGTTTTATCTCCTAGTTTGGTCAAACAAGGTTGCCTAATTTGTCTTATGTCAATTATCTATAGTCTAAACACTTTTTAACATCAATTCACAGTTCCAAAGATAATATCCCTGTTGCCATTGCTTTTGAATTTTTTTTTTACAAATGACATGCTATATACCATTTATTTTTACTAATAATATACTACTTACCATTTCTGAAGTGGATGGATCCATATTAGCTTTTCTCAGTTTACTATCAACATTCCTAAACTCACTTGATTAAGTAATGACTTACTTGAAAAATCAGTGAAAATAGAAACATTGTCTACACAAAATAATGAAAGCGGTAATGTTGACACATCAGTATTTGACATTATCAGCATTACCCAACGTACCTTGCCTTCCAGTGATTTCCAACTAATGCTTTCAGGGGGAAAGACCCCTGCACCCCCCACACCTCCTGCTAATTATATATACAAACTCCAGGATCACACTGCAGTGAGGAAAATGGTACATTTCTCCATCCTCAGTGTAGTGCGCTCTCCAAGCAGAACATCAAAATCACAACAGCAAATGCACACTAGCATTCACTGTTGTGACATTGAACATATTTGGTTCGGCTTTATGTGAACTGGAAAACAACCTTTCAACCATGCATGTTCGCATGACTGCCGTCTGAAATTTTGATAGTAAACCGCTTTTCTCACTTAGTCAATCCAATATCTTAAAATCGCTGGTCATGTTAATCAGTCATACCAGGACTACAGCATTAGCATTCTAGTCTTCTATGCCATCTCCTTTTTCAGTATAATTCAAATTCTGTTACATTTTTAGGATCAACCTTCTGTGAAGATGTTTTTCAGTCTGATTCAACTTACCAAGCCTAAAAGTAAATCTGTGGATTTTTCCCAGTCACATATTTTCAAAATAATATCATTGCTGAGACATATACATTTTCGAAAGTTACATCTTTGGCAAAGTGGATATTCTTTATAAAAAAAATATAATTCCTCATATATGTACTTGGTATAATAAAGTCTATAACACCTGGTAAAGTGATTCTCCTTAGAACCTATGTGAAAGCCTTACAACAAATAAGGATAATACATGTTTTCAAATGTCAGACCTAGAGTGTGGCTAAAAAGGGCCCTTGAACAGCCTACCAACATAATTAAGAAGCACAAATAAGTAAAAACTAAAATATATGCTTACTCAGTACTGGGTTCTCCTGGCAAATGGTTTAGGGTTTTTACTTTTCCATGTTCTCAGTTATTTTTTGTGCATAGTTTTATAAAACTGACTAAGTATTTCAGTTGGCTTCTTCAACCTGTCTTAGAGATACGAATCTGAAACTACTACTAGCTACTTTTTATGGTCCAAGATACATATATTATTCTGAGACTCTATATCATTAGATATCAGAGATTCTCAAAGTCCTAGAATGCAAACGTTCTAGCTGTTTAATCCATTGCTTATTATTTCCACATTTAAATATTATGGAAAATTCAAGCATTTAAAACAACATAAGAAATTAGTATAGTGGCTTCCTAATGTTAAGCTGTTAGAATAGACTGAAGTATCTGTAAAGGTTACCTGTCTTTTTGTTACAAAAACTCTAGGTCAGTCAGTAAAGATCTGATGTAATTGTTGATTTATAAATGGAACAATTAATTTCAAGCAAATATCTCTTAACAGATAATTTTATTTATGTATATATTTATTTCCAGTTTGATGACCAGGGATGTCCATTGGGCTCAGAGAGACCGTTTTCAGTGGAGGCCCGGGGAAGCTTTTTTTTTTTTGAAGCTTTGAAGATCATATAACAGGTTCATTCTTTTTTCTGCATTATTGTATACAAGTTTTCACATGATATACATATCTGTAACTCAAAAGAATAGGCTGGGTCCTGCTGCATTAACTTCGCTTTCATAATTGTGGGCTTAGGGGATCATGGGACCATGTTAGGTGGTCCTGTCCCAAAACTAAAGCTTTTTGGATTTAAACAGGTTGAATTTATCTCTGTTTTCTGGAATCAGATTACCATTCAGCATACTTCTTTTATATCAATCAAGAATTCATAGTTAAGAAGCATGTCTTATTTCTGATCTCAGATGCAAAAAGATTATTTTTCAGCTGTATGGGATTAATATATATATATATATATATATATATTTATTTATTTTATTTTTTTTCCAATTTTCAAGTTGGTATTGATTATTCTCTAAGTTTTTGCACTGTAAAAGCATTGATTTATTTTTTGAAAAGACAAAAGACAAACCAGTTGCAAATATGTTGAATTTTTAAGACCCAAAACATATTAAGGTTTTTGTGAACTGACTACATACTTTAAGGAACTGACTATACAGAAATATGGCTGTTGGCTTGGAGGTTGGATGACATGTTTCATCAGCTGGGAAGCTGGAAAGCAGTTTTGTTTCTAGGTCATGCTATTATAAAACCTAAAGAGGTAATACTGATGAGTCAAAGTTGAGTATTTTTGGTAAATGTTATCAGAAATAATAACCAGAGGCACTTACTGTGATCCACAAAAGGGGATTCTTTTACAGACTAGTAAAATATTTTATGGTTATGTTTAATAAAGTCATGACTATTCAGACAAGTTTATATATAGGCATATGATTTGCATATAACTGCGAATTACAAGTTAACCCATAGGCCATCTTCAGTATATGTATATACATTAATTGATGGTGCCTGTAATTTGCAAATTAACCCATATTTCAGCAAATATTTCTATTAAAATACAGACAAAGGTGTTGAGGAATTATATCTGCATCATAAGTCATGACCAAAAGAAAAGTGCAAACCCATGCTGCTAATTTAACTTTAAAACAAAGAAAACAAAAAGAGGAAAATGTAACTGGGAAACTGCTCTTATGAAGATTCTATCAAACAAACGTAGAAAAACGGATACACACATTCATGTACATTTGTATGTATTGCAGTCACAAGAGACAGAATCTGTTATGAATCTGGGTTGTTTAATTCATTGTACTTTTTTCTCCCACAACTGAATTACCAGCTAGTTTTGAATCCAAACCACAGGGTCAAAAAAGAAATGTCCTTTACAAGCTACTGATACAGCAACATAAAATGTATTTTTTTTTTTAGACAAGAAGTTTTATATCAGAGCAAAACTGGATTTTCACCCATGGCTTACTAATAACTTAAGAATAAGACTTTATTTTATTCCTTCTCTGGTTACTTACTTAATTCAGATCAGGATTCCATAACAGCCAGAGCTTATTCTAGCATTTGGAGGTTGAAAGGAAATTGAACTTATCCCAAATGGGCACTAACCCATTGCTGGATATAGAACCACAGCACACGCACCAAGAGGAAATTTATAAAAGTTACCAGTTCACCTATAATGTGTTTTGGGGGTAAAGGAACTAACACACATGTCAAAAACCCGCATGGACACATGAAGGCTATGCAGACTTGGCAAAGAAAGCCCCCAGTTAAGAACCAAGCACTGCGAGTCAGCACTCAGCACTGATAAATAGCACTCTACACTAAAATCTAAAATTAGGTATATTAAAGAGCAGTGCACAGGTGGAGGGAGACAAGCCTATAAAGTGTTGCATCTGACATTGTTTCATTTAAAGATATACATTTACTTCCATCACTAACCTCAGCCTAGTCTCTCTATAATTAAAGGATTATCACTTCTTCAAAGAAGCTGTTTAGAAATATCAGCACTACAGAAAAGATATTTAAAAATGATTTCATCTGTCAGCTACAACATATACATATGAATATTACAGAGTAAAATAACATTTATCTGTCGATCTATCTATTTATTTATCTATCTATCTATCTATCTATCTATCTATCTATCTATCTATCTATCTATCTATCTATCCATCTATTTATCCATCTATCCATCAAGTCATTTGATGGCTGGGTTACTCCTAGGCTAGTAAGTTAATTTCAATATAAATCAATATTGTATAATAAGATTAAGGCCAGTTCTGTAAAATATTGCACATGCCATTCATTACATTGAAAGAAGCACATTACCTGTGTTACTGACCTTAGCCTAGCCCCATGATTAAAGAAGTATCACTCCGATAGAGAAGCAGTTTATAAAATTATAAAATACGACAGCTCTGTACAAGAACACTGACATTGCTGCCTTCTACACAATTTGAGTTCTCAGAGATGGATATTAATGCATTAGGTAGGACCACACAAACCACTGCAGTGACGTGTACATTATACTTGTAATTGGTAATTTTCATAAATGGAAACAAAGTGAGCAGGGCAATGGTACTTTCACGTGAAAATAAATCATGATTTATACAGTTCCCATTCGAACATCTCAGTCTAACCAGAAAGTACCATAGCTTTCTTAAAACTGCTTTTACATTAAACATATGAAGTCTGACTTTATAGTACTGAGAGAACATCACAGTGATAGCAACGGGGGTGAAAAATAGTTATGTCATTTATTTATTTATTTGACGTTTGTTGACAGGGAGTGTCCGGCTAAGCAAAAGCTCTTTTTCAGCGGACGTGCAGGGAGAAAAGCTACACAGTATCATGAATGTTTAATAACAGACAAACAATTATATAAGCACATATAAGTGGATAACATACCTGTAAGTAACACGGTATGTGCTTGCTTGAAGCAGTAGTAATTCTATGTGCACTTTACAAAAGGAATACAGCAAGAACAAGTGGTGTACATGATAGACTGATCTGGCATAATGGTAAAGGTCATCACCTTATAGGTGCAAGGTGCAGGGTTTGATTCTGACCTGGTGGTTATTGGTTAGGCTTTAAATGGCCCTTTAGTGCAGTTAGCCTAGTATTCACCTTGGAGCATGATATTATGAGACAAGCTATGTCACATGTTACAGAATAGTTGCTAGAAACAGTAGATCAGTTATTTACATATTACACAATATCAATATCAAATCCTAAAAAAATAAGAAAAAAGAAATACTTAACCATGGAGAGGGAGCGATTTTTACAGGATACTCAGTACAGAGTCAGCATCAAACAGCTTAAGATAAATTGACAATGAACAGCATCGGCAAGGTGTAGGTAAGTAATGTCAGTATTGTTGGAGATTAGCTAGGAGTTACAGTTAACAACTTGAGGTATTTCAGAAGATACTGTTTCAGACGATTTTTGAATTCATGTGTAGTTATTTTCTGATGTCAGGGTGTAGTTTGTTCCAGTTTTGGGCAGGGAAATAGCTATATAAGTTTTGGCCAATTTATTGGGGGGCTTAAAGATTTTAAGGAGGTGTAGGTTAGAGCTCCTGAGGGTCCTAGCTGGAGTATGGAGAGTCACCAGAGAGAAGATGCTAGGGCAGGCGATATGTTTGTAGAGAATGGAATGAATGATAGATAGTTGAGAGAGTTGAAGTTGTTGGGGGAATTCGAGCCAGTTTAAGGCAGAGAAGGAAAGACAGCGATGTGATTTTGGGGAGTAGTTAGCAGCAAAATGTACAATTTTGTTGTAGATGCTTTCAAGTTTGGCTCATGCAGAGGTCTGTAGATTAGTTTAAGATTTGTGAGCCATAGAGAAGCTAGGGAGAAGGTAAGCATGCGCTAGCTTTGCTCTAATATCTTAGGTAAGGAACTTTTTATTTCTGTAAAGCAGTCCAAGTTTTAGGTGTGTTTTCTTAATGCAATAGTGAACATGGGGGTCAAATTTAAGTTAGTCATCAATTATGGCCACTAGGAGTTTTGTATGGGATTCCATTTAGCTACAAAGAAGGTAAGAGAGAAGCAGGAAACATAAAACAGACTTCCAAATGCATGCAGTGAACAGTTGCAACTGAAGTTTCACAGCTTCTGTTGCCATTTTTACTACTGTAGCCTAAATTTCATTTGACTAAGTGGACCAGTTTAAAACTGTTACAAAATCTGAAGAAAAACAGGAAGATGAATAATGTCCTGTGTGTCTGTTTGCTCACTCATGAAAATATGGGGGAAACAGTAGGAATCAGAAGACACATTTCCACTTGTGTGTTGTGCACAGATGAAGAAAGGACAATGCAATATAGTCTTTTTTCATTTAAGCATCAACCTTAATGAGATCTGTCGAAAGACATGAAAGCAGAAGACTTAAAGTACATAGGATCATAGGAGGTTACAAGACTATTGGCCCTGAGGCTGTTTTAAGCCTAGCCAAGAGTTTAGTCTATGTTTAGACAAGTCAGCACCCAGAGCCTCTGTCCAGCAGGGACACAGGTAGAATCTCAGGAGTGTATTTTCTCTTTCCCATCCAGTTATCCAGGTTGTGTTTAAAAAGGGATAAATGAGGTACTCTGCTCCAGAGATGGCGGACTCTCTGGAACAACAATCTGCCCCACCAACAAGTCCTATTGATATCAAAGACCAGGTTGAGGTTGTGCGTACAGGTTGCTTGAGTGGTGCTTGACTTGTGGATATGCAGCAGTCCCATCAAGGCAGGGTCTGAGATTGCTTTGTATGCCAGACAGAGGTCACCTCTGAGGAGTCTGTATGAAACTGAGTAGAGGGATATGGCTTATAGCCTATCTGTGTAAGGTAGGTGTTTGAAGCCCTGGATTCTCCTGGTAAGGAACCTCTGTGGTCTATTCAGCTGCTGCATGTGCTTTTCGAGGTACATGCCGAAGGGGGTGTTGTACTCAATAATTGACCTTATAAGGGAAGAATACAGGGATGTTATGACCTCTTTGTCCCTGGATAAGATACCCTTACTTATGAGGTAGGCCATATAGAAAGCTTTCCACATATGGAAGCAACATGGTAGTCAAAAGTCAGGTTGCTATCAACCTGGGCACCCAAATCCTAATGTGATAATATGTGGGGACGTCACTCTATCCAAAGGGGATGATGATACATTTTTTGGCATTCAGCTTGAGGCTATGTTTCTGGCACCAGTCATTTGTTTGGATGAGACCCTCTTGGAGGACGTCCACATCACTTGGGGAATTGATGACTACCCCCAGCTTGCAGTCATCTGCAAACTTGGTCAGCCATAGCCCACTGGTTTTGTCCTGCACCTCAGAGAAGTATATCCTGAATAACAGAGGCCCCAAGACCAATTCCTGGGGTTCACCGCTTGTTACAGGTCTACTGCTTGAAGTGGCTTCCCCTATTTTGATTAGGTGGGTTCTATCAGTGAGCCAGTTTGCTACCCATCTGGTAATATATGGATTGATGCCTAGTTGAGAGAGTTTATCTACTATGCCCAAGTGGGGAATAGTGTTGAAGACTTTAGCCAGGTCAAGGTAGGTAATGTGCACCATCTTCCTGTCATCCATGGCTTTGGTGACTGTCTCAAAGAGGTTGACCAGATTTAACAGACATGACCTCCCCTTGACAAAGTCAAACTGTTTGGGGTCAAGTGTTTGGAGGTCACCAATGTCCCTGTTAATAAGGTCTATGATAATCCATCCCATGGTCTTGCAGATCAGACTAATTAGGCTGATGGGTCTATAATTTCCTTGATCAGTGGACGCTCCACCTTTGTGTAAAGGGATGACAGTGGCTGACCTCCACTATGCACTCAAGCTTCGGTTGAATAAGGTGCCTAATGGTGTTGCAAGTTCATGCCTGAGTTCATGTAGGATGCAGCCTGGGATGTTATCGGGTTCCATGGAAGCTGTATTTTTTGCCTTTGAGGGGGCAGTGATGACTTATTCCCTAGAGATAAGGAGTGGGGGGCAGGCACTAGGGATGTCCTGATTTACTGCTGGGGGGACAGAGGGGAGAAGTTTTCACTGAATCAGTCAGCCAGTAGATTGGCTATATCTACAGCATTTGTGTATGTGGTGTCCTTGACCACAAGTTCTGAACAGATCTGGGTACTTCCTTTGAGATTGCAGACATATGTGAAGAAGGCCTTATAATTGTCTCTAGCAGATGTGAACAATTTGGACTCAAAGTTTGCTTTAGAGGATTTCATTAGTGCTGTTATTTGCTTGTTCAGGGTAGAGAGAGAGTGCTTCCAATTGGGCACCTGCTCCTTCTTGGTCCTGGACAGCAATTTTTTTCCTTTTGTTTTATAGTTCCTTTATTGCAGATGTCCACCAGACAGGTTTACTCTTCCTTGCAGAGGTTGATTTTGTCCTGTCAGGTATTCCTGATTTCATGAATCTATATCAATGCTTGTATAGTACTTTGGTGCAGATTTGGACATTGGTGCCAGTTCCTACAGTGGGGGATGGGGCTGTGAAGCTGTTTATACCATCCCTCAGGAGGTTGTAATCAGCTTTGGGGAAGTTTTTTTTGTCTGACCCTAGCTAGAGGGGGGTCAGGGGAGATGGTTACGTCAAAAGTGACCACAATATGTTCGGATCATACCAGGGAGGATGATACCGTAGGGGTGCTGCAGTGGTTATTCATGCTGGTTAATACCAAGTCCAAGATATTATCACCTATATTGTGGGGGTATCGATTAGCTGTTCCAAGGCATTTGCATTGATAAAATCGAGGACTCTCTGGGCATTTGTGTTCTGGCATGAGTAGTTTTTCCAGTCTATGGTTGGGTAATTAAAGCCACCCAGGATCAGGGTAAAGGGTTGAATACTGATAGATTTGAAGAGGTCCAGATAGGTGCAGTGGGCATCTTGAGTCATATTTGGAGGCCTGTAGCTAGCTATAATTTGAATAGGGGTCTTGTCAATGGTTAACTGCACTTGGAGTGTCTCCTGTGCGTCATACTGTTTGGCCAGTCTGGAGGGATGTGTGTGTATTTAATATATATTGAAACTCCACCTCCTTTGGCTTTGTTGCCCACATTTTGGGGTGTGAATGTATGATAGGATGAGTAACCAGGTAAGGTTGGGGTGCTCTCCGCAGCTTTCAACCGGGTTTCTGTGACTGCACAAATGTCAGCATCTTCCCGGGTTAAAAATGTTTGCAATGAGTGCAGTTTCATGTTTAGACTCCTATCATTTAGCAGCATGACCTTTACTTTGCATTTTGTTGACATTTTTTGTTGGTAGTATCGACCTCATGACTCTTCCTAAAAAAGACACTATGGGGGAGACAAGGGCCTTTGCCAAAAGCTTGAAGTCCAAGTGAGACAGATGCAGGCCATCTCTAGAAAAGCATCTTGGTCTGTCGATCATATATTCCCAGGCTGTCAGGCACTAGATCCCCCTGGAATGACACCATAAACTAAGCCAGTTGTTAAAGTCAATCATTTTCTGCTTGTATTGAAGCATCATTCTGGGTGATGGTAGAGCACTGCTTACGGCTAGGGACATACCTGCCTGGGACACATATATTCAGAGAGCTCAATCATGTCTTTCTTCATATAGTATATGGAGGTACATCTCAAGTCGTTCACGCCAGCATAGACCATGGCAGAGTCATAACAGTACCTGTTGTTGAAAGACTTGAGTGCATGTGTGATATGGTGGATTCTGGCACCTGACAAACAACTAACTTACTTTCTCCTTATCCAGCCTGGTGAGAGAGGCACATCTGCATGCCTCACAATAGAGTCTCCTATGACTAATATGTTGGGTTTATGGTTAGGCCTTAGTGGTTGCGAGACACTGGTGTGTGTGAACTATGCATGGTATGTGGTGTCGAGGGTCGTGGAGTTCTCATGTGTTTTTGCCTCTGAGGTCTCCTTTGTTTGGGTTTGTTTTTGTTGAGAACCTCTGCATATGTGGGTGGGTGTTGTGTAGTTGTGGGTGGTGTTTGAGGTGTAGTGATTGTGTTGACAACCTCCTCAGTGCTAGATATACTGGCTTGTGAGGGAGAGAACATAGACTCTAGCTTCTTTATGTAATTGCATCACTCACGAATTGTGTTCCTAGGTGGTAGTAGTAGATGATTGTCCATGTACATGAGGCAGTTGCTACAATGTCTCAGGATGCCCATATCAACCAGGCTGGCAGGAGAAACCGTAAGAAATTGTCCATCCATATTTGTCAGAATCTGAGGGAGAGAGGTCAGGGAGAGCTAAGAGGTAGGCCTAAAGCCCGAATGCTTAAACCAAAACTATGAGGCTTATAAAAGCACTTACAATTTAAACAGGCTAAAAACAAGCAATAATACATGCAGCAGAGAAGATGCAATTGAACACTTTAGAGAACAAGTAGCAGGAAAACTGCATGTGCTTGTAGATACATGAGAACTTTATCTAAACATTTAATCACAACTTCTGTTTTCTAAGAATAAACATACTGCAAATATTTCAAGCACTTTTTAAGATATGTAAAAAGGTAGATGATAAAATGTTTGTTTACCTTTCTGAATGTCTGTGTCTATAGGTCTACCTGTGTGTTTGACTGTAAATATGTGTTCTAACATAACTATTACTTTCCAAGACGTAGTATGCACATTTGTCCATGAGAATATTTTTATTTTCAAATGTCTTACTGTTTGTTTTCTCATCTGCAAGCATTTCACGCTGAAGAAAGTCAAGATGGCAGAATCTATTTGCGTGTGTGTGTGTGTGTGTGTGTGTGTGTGTGTGTGTGTGTGCGTGCGTGCATGTGTGTGTGTGTGCGTGTGTGCGTGTGTGTGTGTGTGTGTGTGTGTGTGTGTGTGTGTGTGTGTGTGTGTGTGTGTTGTGTATCACATGCATTATTATGTTTTACTGTTACTACTCTTTTTTAAGACTTACTATTGGAATTAATTTTTACTGCATCCAGAATATGCTGCTGTCAGTTTTATCGCAAATCATTTTAGTTTACCATAAAACTAATAGGCTGAGTGAAGATTCACTCAAGCCTAAAACACATTTTTTGTATATTTCCTGTTCACACCTTTACTGCCTTAGGGCATCCAGAGCTTTTTTGGATCTCGCTTCATTAACTAAGCTAATAGCTAAGCTGCCAGCTAATAATAGGCAGTATTGGAATGGGTAAGGAGTTATTAACAAAATAACACTAAGATTGTTAGTCTAGGGCATGCCTCTCAACTTTGCAGCATGTCCAGATTTTCACCTCATATTTTTAGTCTATTCCTCATAAAATTTGTGGTCACTAAATAACGACATACATTTGAGTTTTCAACTTCATAAGCCATGGTGGTGCAGCAGTAGCGTTGTCGCCTCATAGCAAGAGGTTCTCCTGTTCGATTCTCGGCTGGAGAGCCTTCTGTGTGGAGTCTGCATGTCCTCCCCGCTGTCGAGTGACATTAAAGACAGGCAGGTAGGTGACAGCATGAATGGGTGTGCCTTTGTTGAAGGTTGGGCGTTGGGCTGGCAACTCGGCACTGCAAAAATCTACTGTCAGTCATGACCGAGAAAAGCCGAAAGTCTTTTTATCCTTCAGAAAATATATATTAACACAAACCCTGTTACTGTAGCAACTTGTTAAGCTGATAATGGCAATATCTTAAATATGTCCCTATTTTTGCCCCCCCCCCCCTATTTTGTCCCACTCTGTCCAGATTTCTTGCACTAAGAGGTTGAGAGGCATTGTCTAGGATGCCCTGCAGTGGAGAAGTGAATATTTTATTTCCCACAAATTACTCATGTTTTCAAATTTATGTTCATATTTTCATAACAGAATGCTTACATGTTATTGAGGTGTGTGGTGTGAAACACCAATGTGGGAGAAAGGACAAATCACTGCTAGTGCTGCTTTATATCACACTATATCTGAAATATTGCTAGTTGTTAGCTAGTAATTATGAAAATAAGCAATATTACCATATGTACTTAATACTTAAAAAAAAGTGACTTTCAAACTGTTGCATGACATTAAGTGAAACCTTAGATGTTGCTAAAGAAGAGTGACGTTGATATTTGCACTAAAAGTTGTACATATTGAGAGATATCCAATATTATTTATACAATTCAGTACAGTATCTTCTTCTTCTTTCTTAGGGTTAGTCGCCACAGCGATCACCTTGTCCGACAATTCAGTACAGTATATGTTTTCATATTTCGGTAGATATCTCAATAAGCATGCACTTATAGAGTAATGCCTTGTCATGTGAAAGCTTATCTAGAGTGAAAAAAATATTATAACAATATAGATTGGTGGTGGATTTAGGCTTGGGCACAGGGGCATGCACCTCAAACTTTTTTAAAGCCGTTATTCTTTTATGGCTTAAAAAAATAGAAATTCACTGTTCTTCTATAAAACCTGTTAATGTGCCATCGAACCAGTATATTTTAACATTTAATTTTCCTAACACCTCTTTTCTTATTGCTTGCATCAAAGATGCATCGGTGATATAATTAGAGGTTGCAGTCAAGTGACCTGATCTACAGTTTTCAATAGCTCCTCCAACTGCATCTCCGACTGTAGTGCAGTGAATGTGGATTTGGTGACAGTTTCTTATAAGGACGATTCAGTCCCTGAGGAAAAAAAAAATTAGATTTCACAGTTGCTATTAGCACTTAGTAGTAGTGGCAAAGCCAAAACTGCAGAGTTGATTTGATCCTGAGGATCTTGTTCCAGCAATTCATGAGCAAGAATACAGCATCAGTGTTCAAAGACCCTGAGGGTTTTTTTTTCTCTTAAGCAAGGCTGTACTGTAATTTTTGATTGAATTTGTTCTGCACCTCTCTTCCATATATGTTAATTTATTTTATAGGAATGTAGTCTAATTAACAAATATATGTATAACTGTTAATGTATATTAATGTAATGTGTTGGATCTTTTCTCAGTAAAGAAAGTCGCTGTGCTTGGTTATATGTTTGTCAACTGTTCAGATTTTTGTGTCATATTTTTAGTCTGTTATTCATAAAATTTGTGTTTTTTCTGCCAAATGGATGAGGAGTGAAGTCATTAAATAATGAGACATTTGAGTTTGTGAAAGATTTGTGAAAATCCGTACAGTTCAGAGATATGGGTATAAATGGGCTGGCATAATCGTCTGTTTGTGTTAAAAATATTAATTAATTTGTTAGAGGAAATTATGTACATTGATGCATTTTATACGTCTCCTTGCACAGGTGATCCAGTAATAGTATCCAGAAGAATTGGGATATTTGTGTTCTGATTAGCCAATGATTAGCCGCTTTTCTTGAACTCACTTTACTGTGCTTTTCACGCTGCTCAGACTTTTTTTTTCCCTACTTGGTCCCGTCTATAAAGTATGCAGACTTTTTCCCCCAGCATAAACTGCTACTGGAAACAGCCTTCTGTTTGGTCCTGTCTACAAAGTATACCATGACTGACAAGAGCATCAAACCTCTGTGGTGCTCTGTCACTCGTATGTCTGGACATGTATTCAATACTGATCAGGCTGACATGATATTTTGAGTGGAAAGTCATTTTCAGAAGACACAGCATAGGAACAAAAGACTACATTGCATTTCGGGAAACAGCAGTCATTTAATACATTGACAGATCCAAGTACTTGTTAGGTAATTCCTCAGCCTTTTTAGAAACTGGTTGTGTTAGCTGTAGTAGTAGTAACAGATAACACAAAAATTCCAAAGATTTCTCAATAAAACTGAAAGTAAGGGGTCAATGAAGTAATTATTTGAGTTATTGACAATTAGCTTGAGTGCCGCGGTGGTATGGTGTTAGATTTGTTACCTCACAGCAAGAGGTTCTCCCATTCAATTCTCGGCTGGGCTTGGGAGTGCATTCTGTGTGGAGTCTGCATGTCCTCCCCGTGGTTGGGTAGCATTTGAAAGACATGCGTGCATAAATGGGCATTCCTTCATTGAAGGTTGGGCGTCGAGCTGGCACCTCGGCATTTCATAAAAATCTACTGCCAATCATTACCGGACTGGAGTTCTGCTGTGGCGACCCCTTACAGGGAAAAGCTGAAAGACAAACAACATTGACAATTAGCTTGAGTTAGCTGGCAGAACACTGAAGTGGTCTGACAAGAATACATTCCAAACCATTTTTTAATACTAGATATTTTTCAGAATAGAACAGTATACTGTAAATTGAGATGATCATCATTATTGCTAGGATAAGGGAGTGATCAGTGCAGTACTAGCATAATACTGATTTCCACAGAGCCACACCGACCACTCCCTTATCCTTGCTGTAAAATTAGGGCCCCTGACTATTAATGAATCTGCTCGTCTCTTCTTGTGGGTAGAGCTAAGCATTCTCTCCATACTCCACTGTCTTTAGACATTGATCAGAAGAGGAATTAGGAGCAATTTCCACAGATTTTACCCGGTCTAGTAAATGGTGGATTAGCAAGAAATAGTCTAACCTATTAGCCACACGCTTTTGTGGAGAAAAATATGTAAAGGCCATCTACTCTGCATGCCTGAACCACAATCTCTCAATCATGTACATACTCCTTATCCATTTTTCACCAGAAAACTGTGTTTATGTAGATTTAGATGACAGAATTCTGTCCAACCCAACACATGGTCTAAACGTACAATAAAATCACTGCTGAGCACCACTGACAAATAGAAGCCCCCACCCAATGTCCAGGATTGTCCCATGAAAAGTCAGAAAAGGGTTTATTTCCCCCTGATTAGGCAGATCGAATTTGTCTACAATTAAGACCCCCGGGTTGTTTGCACTTTTATTATTAGCGTCTGGAGCGTTTATCCCTAGGCCTCCACTGCAAATAGGCTCTGTCCTAGTCGGACTTTCCCATTCAACAAATGTTAAATAAATAAATAAATAATACATTTAAACCTCTTTCTTTAAAAAGTGTTGTAAATCCTCAAGATCTGTTACTGTGAGAGTCTTTATACTATCTTTTGCAACTTGCTAAGCAACTTTGTGCTAGCTTTTCAGTCAGTTTAATTTCTTGCATGCTCAGAATGTCAGTGTTAAATTGCTGTATATACTGGATACATGCAGCTTGTAACTAGTATTTAGGCCATTAACACTCCTTGACACTGTCTTAATCTGCTCATTATAGAATGGCATTCTTACCACGGCACTGAAATCAAAGTGAAAATATGCTTTAAAACATTGTAAGGTTTGTTTGAAAGCTAGACAGACCCAGCTACTAGGACTGAGAAAAACACATGCTAACACCAGAAACCTCACCCAGGAAAAGAATCAGTCCTCATGAAAAACAGCAGGCTACTATTATTACACCAAAGACCTTCAGCCAGTATTACCACCCTTTATCATCTGCACCTCTGCAATTACAAATCACATGACTTCATTTGCCAATCCAGCTCCTAGCATGCTAAGAACATCAAAGCGTTATGACCCACATGGGTTTGATAGCTTCTACTGTACTGCATGTATTAGCGATAAAAAATAAAGCTGGCAACTCTGGCTCAGCTACTAAAGAAACAGATCTTACCTTTCAAGTCATGTCCAAGTGCCACAGGCCAGAAAATCCCCACATGGTATAGCAGTTCTTGGAGTAATGACTTAAACACTATTCCTACAACCTCACACTACATTAGTCAACAGTGACCACCTTCCCAGAGGAAGATGTCAAATTTAGCAACATTAGACCTTCCCACCATATTCTTTATGTCATATCTGAGAATCTAGTTCCAGCTTTCATAATAACTAGGTAATAATCCCTTCCATGCTGGTTACCCAAGAGAGGGAGAGTGTATAACAATGCTCCCATATTCCGGAAACTAGTACTCAATATTTTTCATAGCATTAAACAAATCATTATTCAAAAAAACATATTTAGGTTCAATTGTGGATGCTGGATGTCAGGTCAGGAGGCAACCTTTAAGCTTTCACCCTCTCCATTTCCAGCCTAGATACGCCTTTAGCATCAAAATCGGATAACCGTGGTTAGAGTTGTCAAGACATCTTTACTTTATAGTCCTTGTTGACAGAAATTGTGCAGTGCAATCTGTCAGGTCTTCTGCAAAAGTAAGGGACTAGCTAGCTTCCTGTAATCATCTACTGTCAAGAGGGGACAAATGCAATCTTGAAGAAAGGGACAATTTAACTAGGGCTAATATACACCATATGCATTCCTGTATATATAACCAAATGCTGGACTCACAACACAATCAGCAAGTTAATACAATTTTAGTAGAAGTGTTGTGTCCTTTATTGGGGGGGTTGTAGCTTGATCAACTTGGCCCGCCATAAATAGAGATCTAAGCTAAATACAGTCCTCAAAACAGATTAGTTATACATTGCCCTCATAAGTGCAACATTGTAGAAATAAATCCCTTATGGCTCAATTGCTTCTTCAAGACTTGAGGAAATTTAGCTGCAAGCAGACTACAAATACTCTTCTACAACTGTATAGTCAAACACACCTATTGCATCAATGGAAGTACATTAGTAACACGTGCATCTGTTTACTGAGTTTCTGTAAGGAATCTGTGGCAATCGTGATGTAATTGCAGCTTACTGGCTAGTATGCTATTTGTTTTTTTTATCTGCACCCATGAGCTATGTACTTCAAGAAACATATCATCTCAGAAGAAAATATTTGTGGTGTCAATATATTAATTTACACATGCGTTCCCAGTTTGAGAAGCATAAGTAAGTTTAAACATCTAAAATGGCTGGGGGTGCTAAAACAAATCTTTGAGGCAACACAATGACATCATTTTTATCATTTAGATTGGCTTAGTTTTTGGTGTCATTCAAAGGGATCCACTTTTTGTTAGCCTGGGAAGTCATGGTCGACAAACCTCGCTGCTTTGACACAGATGGTTTGCACCTGGCACCACTAGTTTTCAGTTGATGGCAAAGGCTCTTGCCTGCTCTATTGTGCCATTTTTAGGCAAGGTCTTGAAACAAACTTACCAATGTGAAATTTGCCAATCATAGCACGCTGCTAAATACTAGGAGCTTAAATAAAAAAACTGCACATCCTGGAATCAGTTCTATCACTGGAAGAGGTAGACATTTGTGCAGTCACAGAAACCTGGTTCAAGGCCTCAGAGAGTACCGCAGCCTTGCAAGGCTGCAAAGCCCTTCATAACATCAGACCACAAAATGAACGCATGAGAACCAAATGTGGTGGTGTTTCTATCTATATTAGAGATAAATTCACCTCCCATCTAGTTAGACTGGACAGCTCCATGGAGTTACTCCAAGTTCAGATTACTGTGGGTAGGAACCCCATTCAAGTCATAGCCAGTTATAGATTTCCCTCCATGGATCATGACCTGCACAAATCTTACTTGACCAAACTGAAGTCAATCCAAATATTCCTAAACACTCTGATTATGGGGGATGTCAGTTATCCCACCATCAACTGGGAAACCTACTCTAACCCTAACTCACTAGCACAAAAGTTCCTTGACTTTGTTAACTCATATGCCCTGGAACAAATTGTTCATACCCCAACAAGAGGAACAAACACACTAGATATGGTCCTCACTAACATGACAAACAGATGCATTGCTGCAACTGTCGGACCCTCATTAGTTAAATCTAACCACATATCAGTCACCTTCAAGCTGGCACTAACACCAGAACTCACAAAGGGTGAAGTTAGACTAAAAAACTTCACCAAGGCAAACTATACCCTCCTAGGATAAGGTATAAATACATTCCAAGCCCCAGACCCAGCTGGAAGTGGTAACTACATTGAAGCTTACACTATAGCCCTGTACAATCACTTACACAAGTGTATAGTCTTGACTGTACCGGAAAGAATCAAAGCTAGAGCTCCAAGTAAAAACAAGCCACCATGGTGGACATCCAACATCAACAAACTTTACAATAAATACAAAAATGTTCTGCACAAGAAATGGAAAAGCACCCTCCTCAGCCTCAACAGGCAAATAAGACAACATGTCAAATCCTCTAAGGGCATCTTTGACAAAAACTTAGCAAGTACAGCCAAGGATAACCATAAGGCCTTTTACAGCAACGTACTAAGCCTAAAAGCTAGGGCCCAGGCATGTGCTGAACCAGTGACTAACAGTATCCCAAAAACTGACCCTACAGAGATAGCAAACCTGCTAGTAGATAGGTTTGGTGACAATTTCAATCCCTTATACCCTACAAACTTATCACAACCTTGCCCCAACCCCCCCACACCCTACATATCTGAAGAGCAGGTCATTAAAGCCTTGTCCATGGCAAAAAACACAGCCTCTGTGGGACCAGATGACATCCCAGGCTGTCTTCTAAACAGGCTAAAACATGAACTAGCATCACCATTAAGTACTCTTTTCAATCACAGCCTAACCACAGGCTTTGTTCCTGCAGAATGGAGAACAGCAACAGTTATTCCCCTTCACAAAGGAGGCCTAGCAACAGACCCAGAGAATTACAGACCAGCCTAATTTGTAAGGTCATGGAACGTATCCTTACAAACCTCATAAATAAAGACATAGGCAACCTCCAAACCCTGGATCCAACTCAATTTGGCTTTGTCAAAGGCAGATCCTGACTGTTAAATCTGGTGGATTTCTTCGAAAGTGTAACCAGGGCCATTGATGAAGGCAAATCTGTGCACACAGCATACCTTGACTTGGCAAAGTCTTTTGACACAATCCCACACTCAGGCATTACCGATAAATGTATCAAACTGAATGTAAACCCCTTTGTTGTAAGATGGGTTGCAAACTGGCTCACAAACCAGACACACACTATTAAAGTGGGTGACTCCACATCAGCCAGCAGACCTGTCACCAGTGTGATGCCACAAGGGTCAGTGCTGTCCCCCCTACTGTTTTTTCTATATTTCTCAGAAGTTCAGGCCAAAGCTAAGGGGTTGCAGCTGACCAAGTTTGCAGAGACTGCAAACTAGGTGCAATTATCAAATCCCCAAATGATGTCAGGATACTTCAGGAGGGTTTTACGCAGACCAACAACTGGTGTCTTAGTCATTGTCTCAAAGTGAATCCAAAGAAATGCATTGTCATTCCCTTCAGTAAAAACAATGCCCCTTCACACTATCAAATCAACAACAATACCATAAGTGGTAAGGGATCAGGGATCACAAGTTGATTGTGACCTTAACTTTAACCACCATGTGTCTATTGTAGTAAGGAAGGCTTTCTACAAAGCACAGTTTATTAGTATAAGCATTGCCTTGAGAGCAAAGGAGTTTATAACCCCTCTATGCTCACCACTAATCAGGCCCATAATTAAGTATAACTTTCCATTCAGCATGTACCATACAAAGCACCTGCAGCAATTGGAGAGACCTCAGAGATTTCTAACAAAGAAGTTCAAGGGACTCTGACATGTGCCTTACACAGATCACCTAAAGTCCATGCACTATACTCTGTATCATATAGACTTCTTAGGGGAGACTTAGGCCTGGCTTACAGAGCAATCTCAGACCCAAACCTAAAGAACGGGACTGGAGTTACCCATTAAAGGGACCTAAATGTGACCTGTGACTTAAATAGGACATGATGGAGGGGCAGATTTGTCTCCCAGTGACTTCTGCATCTTTGGAATAGGCTACCAATTCATGTGAAACAGAACACCTCTATGATACTGTTCAAAAGGAATCTAGACAAGTGGATGGGGCACCGTAATTCTTACTGGGGATAACACCCACAACCCACCTGGACATGGGCAGTCATTACTAAATGCAATCCTGGATATTGGCTAGCATATCTGTGGTATTACATTGGGATGAAATTGCTAGGCTTGAAATGACCTCTGGGTCAATAGCCTAGTAAATTCCTATGATCCTATGATGCCATGAGTATCTGAAAAGTGCAATGAAAAATCATGTTAAAATATAATGCTAACTCAATTCGGATATGTGCAACTTTTCCTTGACTTTCCTTCTTCTATCGATCTCAGTATACATTCTCATCTTCAGACTTCCATTTTTATTTAATATTTTTGAAGAAACTTTCATCACATTGTCTTGAGCTAACAGACATTCCTTATTCTTCTGCATTTTTTTTTACCTTTCCATGCTAACTTTTTCATTACATGATTTGTTTTATTTCTTGAGTGTTTTTCACATTCCCAGTGTTTGTGCAGCCTTCCAAGAGAACAACACTGGTTTCCTTCTCCTCATTTCTTTTACCATATTGCTGATAAACTGTGATTTATGTTTCTTGGCAGCCCTTTGATAACATCTGCTGATTGTTCACATTCCTACCACTCTGCAGATTTTTCCTTCCTAAAGTCAAAGCATGACAATTCTATTTATACAAGTGAAAACAAACCTGTATAAAGTCTAGAAATGTTGCATTTCTATAATTTACCACTTACCAAGTTCATGTCTTTAATTATATTCCTGATGTTATATTTCCTGTGATGTTTCATGGATTAAAGATGGGCACTCCTTAGTGTCAGAACCAATACCTTGAATTGTTTGGCCACAGTAATGACTCTCCACCTCTCAGACACAGTGCCATGGCATCTGCCTCTTCAGTACACATGGTAGTGCTCCACCATTTTAGACTTAATGTAATTGTTTTACTTCACCCTCACTAACAATGTAACAGTCTTGTTAACCTGTTTGTCAGCACTAGGTTTGGTATGCTCTCCTACCGCCTACTGTTGAGTCTGTTACCAGTTGTTGAAGGAATGCTGTATGTGAGGAATCGAGAAGATGCTTTGTCTTGTTTTCTCTGAAGGAAGGCCCCAGTATATATCTCTGATAAACCAGAACCACCAATTTGGAGCACATCTCTTTCTATGCAGTCTCACATGCAGTGCAGACCACTTGTTGTCTTTCTTTTCAGCATCCTCTCTTGGAATGCTGTAAAGTATTTCAGCTTATGGACCAAACCATAGGTATAAAACAAGGGTAGTAATTTATCAAGGAAAAATACATATTTTGATTATCTTTATGTGGTGTAAATCATGTTTTTATACTGCAATTTGTAACATGTAATGCTACATAATTATAATAAGTCAGTAAGCATTCTGAATTCTATGTTCTTTATGACTTTTGAAGCAGTTCCTCATAAAAAGACCCCCCATGCATATAGTATCCGCTTTAAGGAAGCTAAAAGTGAAAAGACACTATCTGTTACCAAAGGTGTACAATGCTATAAATCCACTCTTTCGGTGTAATATGATAAAGCACTGAATATTACCCAGGTGACCCAAGTTCAATTACCATCTTGGGCTATAACTCCTCCTGGCATGGGGAGGAGTTGCATGATTGCAGCTTAGCCTAGATGAGTGCATGTGGTTAAAGGACACGTTTCGTGATAGAATGCCCAGTGCAGAGCAAGATAACATGGAGGTTTTTATCTACAAGAACAGCAAAGCTGATTGATCACATCACAAACAAAGGCACAGATGTGCATCACAAAGGCCCATCTGCTGAATGCAGTCAGTCATGTGTAGCAGATGATGGCATAACACATATCCCCACCCTTGACACATAGGTCTTATTTTGCTTGACTCCCATACCAAGAGAATTAGTATGCTAGAGTCTTATTGCCCCCATGGAATTAATGGCGCCATTAGGTGACCAAGGAAAACATGGGGTGTGCAGGGGTCTAAGCCAAATACAGTGCAAAACATGATATATAGTGCTATAAGTCAGTGGTTTAATTACTATTTGCAGTTTTTGTTCCAGAAACAGCAGTTGGGTACCCGTGTTTCAAGTGCATGCATATGTAGTTCCAAGCAAAGTGCTCTCTCTCTCTTTCTCTCTGTCTCTCACTGTGAGGGAGCAAAGCAGTTAAAAGCAACTTTTTGGCCTTGCTTTGCCTTTTCCTCTTCTTACAGTATGTTTTCTTTTCTTTTTTAGTAATTTAGAGTCTTGGGAGTCATTTCAGCTTATTCTCAAATATTTTCCATTAACAACCTGAGTTTTGTGTTTGTTTTGCTGAAATATGTCACATTCTGTACACACTATTTATCCTTTTTTCTGTCCAAAGGGAAAATTTCCCCAGCCTGTTATTCCCTTAGCTTGCTGTAGAAATTTCTATCTATTTTATATAATAATACAAATACTGTAAACTAATAAATGGCTACTTAAAACAAGCATTTCACCTTCTACTGCAGCTCCTTGATGAATGCCTAAGTCTGAGTGTTGCTACATTCAGCCTGTAGTTTGTGCTGGTTATTGTTTGTATTTGATCCTGATGGATACTATGGTATAGCGTGTCCCTATAGTCACTTTATTCTTTATCTTTTCCTCCCTGCATCTGACTTTCAGCTGTCAGCAGTTCCTGTCCTCATCATCTGATGTACCACACCTGCCTTACCCTCCCTAGGTTCAACTGGACCCACACCTGGGGCTGGTAAGGAAATCAAGGATGCTGATGCAACATCACACTGCTGCTGGTGAATGTGGCCTTCTCTCCCACCACCCTGCAGCAGCCTTGAGACCTGTGCAATTGCTGCCTTAAGGAGGAACATAAGTGCATTTGACCATATGCAATCTCCTGACCAAGTGGTAATCCACTTACAGTATAAACTTCCCACATTCTCAATGTTGCTATTGCATCAATTCTAGGCAGCCTCCCTCCCCAAACTTGTTCCTTTTTTGATCATAACAACTGCTGTCCTGCCTACTATTACTTTTATACAGATGACCACCATCTGTTTCTTAATCTCATGTCATAGTTCTATGAATGTATATTAATGAAGAGTACTTGACTACTTCAACATATTTTTTTCCCAAGCCTTTTCGTCCATCCCTAACTGCCTCCCTTGTGATGTATATCCTGCCACCTATGACATTCTGCATCCTTTCTTTGCCTTTTCTACTGGCTTCACTAAACTCTTTTTCTGCACCCCTCATTACTGACCATTACTGACCATTGCTTCCTTCTTAGTATTCCTCACAGCCATTACCACCACTGGTACCCACCCACCCAACACACACACACACACACACACACACACACACACACACACACACACACACACACACACACACACACACACAGACACACACACACGCTCGCACACACATACACACACGACATGTATACATGCATGCCCACATATCCATACACTTTTTTAAATTTTTTATTTCCATATTTTTCTTTTTTACTTTTTTTATAATTACTTCTCCTGTCACCCAAATATTACTTGTGCTAAGTTTTACTTATTGTGGTTTTTTGCTTTCTTAGGACTACCAAACTACAAGATTCTCAGATATATCCACTACCTGCATCTCTATTCTTTAGCTTTACCTTCTCCTTTACTTTATTCCATTCCTTACCAAGGTCTGGTAAAATTTCCTTGGACATATGCTTCTATCCACCTACATTTAGACACTTTATATTACTGTGTCCTATTTCAGGCCAATAGCCATAGAGTCTTGTCCTGTTCTCCAAGGATTATTGCCACATTCTTCCCTTGACTCCTTCTCTCATAAGAGCCTTCTTGTGCTTGTCCATGTATAGAATACCCACCAGTGGTGTAAGTAACATCAGCAATTACTATATCACAGTAAGCACTGTGCTTTATATTCATCAGTTCTTATCAAGCCCGAGTACACACATGCACACACATACTCACACACACTGTTCTTGAATTTCCTGCTCTGCCAGTTTTCTGTCTTGGGTTGAAGCCAACATCAAAAGTCAACTTTCTCTCTTACACTCAAGTTAGCCACAGGACTCTTGATATCTTGTTTACCATTACTGCAGTCTATATGTTCTCCTACAGTATGCATTGTTTTGAATGATACCTATGTCATTTCATCTGAGATATCAGACCTTGTGTATCCTGATCTTTCTTTTTCTCTCAGTTTCTTATGAAATATGCAAGGGTATCATGCTATCTTTTTGACAGTCAGTACAGTGGAATATGGGCCTGAGATCTTAATAAGCTGCACCCTGAAGTTCAAGGGTACTGTGTTTGATTCCTCCCATCTCCATTCACCTACTGTGTGACTCTAAGCAAATTATTTTACCAAACAGGGCCTAGGTCAACCCTGAAAAGGGGCGCTTCTGTCTTATGGGCTTACCTAGTCGACAAAACAAAGCAAATACATTAATAAAGACATGAGTGAAACATGGTCACTGTGTTACAGGGTACAGCTGTACTAATCAGTACTGAGTAAACCATCTGTAGTTACTGCTCGGGCATGTAATTGTAACCCTCCTGACCAGAATCAGATGTTATGGCCTTTACCTTTATTTTGTTTCTCTGTCTCTGCTGAGCAGAACAAATGTTATTCCTTTTTCCCCTATATCTTTTATTATCCTAATCACCGAACTAAAAAAAATCTCCAGTCTATTCATGATGCTGTTAGTACAATAATTAGTTATGGTACTCACTGCTCCATGAAATATAAATATTTACTTATTCCATATTTTTTCTCAGAGCAACATTTACTGTTACTCACTGGAAAAGTATGTGAACACTTCATCTGTAAAGTAACCCTAAACCAGCATTAGCTCAAACACTAGTTTCAGGCATAGCAGTGTCACATGAAATGTGCAGAGCGTGAACAGGAAAAATAATAATGTGTAGGTCCTTAGAGATCATTTACCTCAAAAGTACATTCTATAAAATATACAGTCAGTCTGTCTCTAAGTTACTAACAGGAGGGAGTATACACACCCATAAGCTGCAGCACAAAGCACTGATTACAAAATAAAATAGTCGGTATGGTGCAAAATATAATTGTTTGTTGTACAGACATCACCATTCTGACTTTGTCAAACTAAACACTGTAAAATGTATTTGCACCAAAGTAATGCTTAGAGGTAAGTGTATTGTCCCCTACTGTAAACATGTTATGACTATTCAAACTGTCATCTTATATTTTCACAAAATGTGTTATTGCTGTTTATGTTTAAATACGTTTTACTTGTGTGTCATAGGATAAGAATATACAAAATATGAAAACAATTCCATACTTATTCCTGAAGAGTATATGGATTGAGTCCAAAATTAGGCCAAGGAAGATGCTATGGTTTCTGTTTAAAAGTTGCATCAACAAGTATTTTTCTCTGTGTTGTGTGATTTTTATATGCATGTTACTCCTTGTCTATAGGCTCTCTTAATATCTTCTTTTCAGATTCACCTTCAGTATTTAGGATATTCATAAATGGAATGCCTTCTGGCAATAAACAAAGACAAGTTCATAATAAGAATAAATTAATTGATGTAAACATAATACTCTTTTTTTTTTCTTTCAGTTCTGCAAGTTATGATGGTGTTTTGCTTTTTACTTCGACTGTGTCACTCAACAAAAACAAAAAACAACATATTAAAATATTTTAAAAGCAATAATATTTCTTAAATTGCTGTGCATAGCAGATGTCTGCATTGATGGCAGTCTGAGCTCAGCTACAATCCACAGACATGAGAATAATTTTTAAGGGAGTGGAGAGACTGAAATACAGGGTCAATGAAAGGAGCATTAGTTTCTTAGTAAAAGCGAAGAAGCAAAGGCAGGCCTCCAACATTATTGCATATCCTGCCTCAGTGGCACACTCAGCACAAGGAAAAAAAAAACAGTAGGGTAAACATGACCTACTGTGATTCCTACACCTTACAGTAATATTCATATTACAATTGCAGCTTTTGAAGTAGATGATAGCAGTACTAAGGCCTGGGAGTAGATTTATAAAACTATTGTACTGCATGAAGCGTGGTGATTATGCTCTGATACCCAAAAAAAGACAAATCAGTTAAGTGCTTATATGATGCGAGACCGGATCTAACAAATGTTAAACACCCCTGCGTCATTTGCTAAGATTAGGTATCATGTTAGAGAGTGAAATCTGCCAGTACTGACCAGCAAACAGCAGCAACAAAACAAGAAAACAAAATGGTTTCTGCCTGCTGTCTGTGCTGGTAATATGTCCTTAATTTTATATAACATAAGAGAGTGTGCTACTGCCTTTCTGGAAGTGCTTGGTTAGTTCTTTGTAGCTTTGAAAGACTAAAGGATGTGAGCCTCTTTACTTAGCTATACTTCATACCCTGTAGTCATTATTTAGTTACAGAAAAGACCATGTTGCACCAAAACCAAAGAGGTCTTGTAGATCCTAAATGGCCAGTAAATCATGGACAGATATAGGGTTGATTGGGACACTGTAAGCCTGGCATGTTAAGTGTCTACACCAGACATGGAACTCATTTTGGGGTATGGTTGAACCACCTGGTGATAAAGCAGTGCACCGATCTGTGTGCCTTGGCAACGGCATGCTCTGAAGATCAGTTGGTGGCAGTGTGCTGAAAACCACAGTGTTCTGCATTGTCAGTTTACTAAATGCCATAAGGAAACATGTATGTGAATACATCAATTTTCTGCACATGACAGATACATGGTTCTCCTGTGGAAGCACTTTACAAAATAACCAGTCATCATTTAGTCCGCAGAGGCCCTGGTTGTACACAGGTTTAATACAGCAGTGGTAGATAATCTATGAGGCAATAATGTGTTGACTGCTAGTTTGTGGTCTTTGCTGAGGACTAGTCATAAGCATTAGATTCATCCCCTGAAGAATATGTCATGCACATATGGCATAGATGTGGTGTATGTGCACATTCACCAATGAGCACAAAATATACTTGATGCATACACATTACAGCTCTGCATTGGCAAATACACATTACAACTATGCATTGGTTCATACACATTACAGCTATGCATTGGTACGTACACATTAGAGCTATTAATTGTCATTAACAGTGAGTGCATTGTTTTATGTTGCACTTCCACTATGTCCTGTCAAGAATAAGCCAGTCAGAGCATCAGTCAGATGAAACAAACCAGATGTAGCTTCAGGAGGATGAAAAACAAAAAAATATTTTTTCTGTTTGTTTGTTGTTTGAGAAGGCAAGTCCCCTGCACCTCAGTAATCTGTTACTTATAAATGCTCACTTCAGTGTCACATAACCATAGAGTAAAATGGAAAGTCTCAACACACTGAATTGCTGCTAGAGCACAAAGAGAAACTGTGCTGATTACATGTGCAAAACAGTGACTGTAAAGTAAAAAAACAAGTGAAGTGCACACATCGAAATGAAATCTCATCCAGTTTGTGCTCAGCCAAGATCAGGGAAGCCATAAAAACAAATATCAAACAAAAAGCTGCTTTCAGTTTCACAAAGTGGTAAATAACCTAGAAGCATCATTGATAATACTCATTAGGAATCTGAAACTGTCTGAAGAGAAGGTCTACAGTATGAGATGCTCCTGAATGTTTCTTAGGATTCTTGAAGCAATGCCTCCATTATTTGGTCATGTTTTGTTTGGAGTTATAATGTATTTACATAGCAAATCCTGTTGCACTGCACTGGAGAATATTATGTTGCATTATATAGCTGTCTGTTACAGACTAACATGATGACATTTCATTCATCTGCAGTTTAAACCATCAGATTCAGGGCTCATACAGCAAGATAGTGTGGGGGACCTAAGCTATGCTGATGGCACCCAACACACAGCATCACATACAATGTGCAGTGCCATCCCTGATGGCAAAGGTGGAATGAACTAGTGGTCATATTTCACCATGGAGCTACTTTTCTTTTTTTTCTAAGCAGTTTTTGCCTCCTCCCCATGCCTGCCAACCACAAGATTCCCTTCCATTAGGCAGTGTCCATTTGTTCCTTCTTTCCCAAGATTCCACTCATAACTGAGGCAACACCAATCAACCACCAAGCCTCCCCTTGCTGGACTCAAGCACATTCATTCCTTCATGGAAAGGAGTCTACAGATCCAGTAAGACTGGAGCAGTCTGGAGGAGTCATCACGCCGGTAATCATGAGGCAGTTTTTATTTGAATGTGCTATCCCCACCACTGTTGGTTACATGAACAGTTATATCATTGCAAGGGCTGCTTATGCCTGTCTGTTGACATAATCATGCTCCTTCACATGTGCTAATGAGGGCAGCAGTCACTGGCATGTGGTCCCATGTCCACATTCTCCCTGTACTGGTTCCCTGCATGCTGACACATCTCTGCCTCAACAGCTAAGGTTGTCTTACTGGAGAAGCAGTCTGAGTCCTTTGGGGTGCCATCCTTTATCCTATGCATGGGTACAGCCATCCTCCCTGCCTGTACCATCAAGGTCACAAGATGCTAGCTAAATTTGGGATTTATCCTTCTATACCACAAGTGCAGGTTCTTGCAAGTTCTGTTTTATTTTTATTTTTAGTATGTGTATTAGGCAAAATTCTTCTGGTATGGAGCACAAGTCCTGGGGTTGTGCCGCATTTTAATATATATATATATATATATATATATATATATATATATATATATATATATATATATTTTTTTTTTTTTTTTGCAGTCATTCTTACTTTGCTGCTTTGGACTCAGGACATTATCATTTCTGGTATAAAATTAAAGCTTCATAGTGTCCTCTCTTACTGTACAGGTCCATGCTGAAAGTCTGCACTTATAAACTATTTGTAGTACTGAAGAATGTCAAATCAGTTTTCTCTCCACATTTAATACCTTAGTTAAGTTTTCATTATTATGATGATTTGGTGTCTGTTTTGTAGCCATATGCTAGGTTAAAATTACAGCCTTGGCTACACTGTTGGCTACCTTTATTGTATGTTCTAACTTATGCCCCTCCATCTACACTTGCTAGGTTATCCATCTTTACTTCAGCAGTGTTTTTACCAATGGTAGGAGTATCATCTGGCTGGAGGAAGGTAATGGCAAGGAAGAACTATATATATAGGTCATTGAATCTATTAGGTCAGCCAATCAGGCAACCACAAAATGGCACAGTGATGAGTATCACAGGCTGCCCCCAGTGCTAAGTTTGCACCCCTTTTCTATGCAGAGCTGATTTCATCTAGTCAAGATTATAGAGGATGTGACTGCCATACAGGAGCAAGTAGAAAAAAACTGCACTATCAGCTTTATTTTTAGATATGAAAACATTTTTGAGATAATATAGTATTTTCAGCTTTTGCACAGCAGAGGAAATCTGCTCAGAGAATGATGTTGCCTCACCATGTAGAAAGCCAAGGCATTTGAAAGACTTCACCTGCATAGTGATAGCCACAAGGAGCAGTCTCTTGATATCACAGCATAACCTTGGCTTTATGATATTTAAGGGTAGGGTGCTGTTTGAGATCCATTTTCTAATATGCAAAAGGAAGATTGCAGTGCAGCTGTATTAGTAGTGGGGAGGAGACAGCAGCACAGCACGATGACATTACACACTTATTAGACAATGGGACACTCTGCAACAAAATCACCTCATCTCATTTCCAAAATACTAGACAGGAGGGGACCAAGTACAGACTTTGGGGTGCATTAACTTTGCCTACCGTCACAAAGGACATACTGGAATTGAAGTTGACTTTGATGTATCTTCCTGTAAAGTACTTGTTGACCCAACTGACAGCACAATTTATTAGTCCAAACAGAGTTAATAAATCAGGCAGGAAAGCACCAGATGTCATATCAAACACTATACTAAGGTTCAGAAAGAGGGTGCCCACAAAATTATAATCACAACTGCAGTTACCTAACTGAAGAGAAGTATGATATGATAAGGCCTGTGTTCATGGCAATCAAAACATGATTTATTAAACTGATCATTGCAATCTCTTCCCCATGTTTAGGCCTTAATTATGTTGGGAATCATTTAGTAGGTTATTGAAATGGAGGCAAAGTGTAAGTTGGAGATGCACAACTTTTTCAAACAATTTTCTAAATGGGCCCAATACAGAGATGGTTCATCTGTTGCTGACTAGATTATTTGTCCTCCATTAGAAAGAGGATGGATTAGAGCAATTTAGCACAGGTGTGGGATGGTACTTTGATGGTACTTTCAGTTATGAGGTGTTTTAGAAATAGCCATGCTGAACAAAGCCATAGCTGACTCATCTAGTATCCTGTGCCAGTTCCCTTGAAATTACACCCCACCCCCTCAGCTCTTCAAGTGAAGATATATATATATATATATATATATATATATATATATATATATATATATATATATATATATATATATATGTGTATGCCTTTGGCTTCCTACAGTACATCAGCCCATCCATACCAAATCCACTCATCCCCAGCTCTCAGGCAAACAGCAAAAAATATAAAGTATTCAGCATAGTAGAAAGCTGATCCTATCGGCTTCCCATAGTACATCAGTCCATCCAAACATCACTAAATCCATTCCCTAAGTTTCCAAGAGAATAGCAAAAAAAAAAAAAATTGGCTTTTACTGCAGAAAGCAGATTGCCCACTTGGCCCCACCCTTGATACATTACTGATAGTGGAATTACAATTTGGCATGTAGCCATCTTCAGCAATTTAGGTAGAATGTCATATTTCCCTTATTGCTCCATGTCCTTTCATGGTCAATAAAAGTTTTAATATTATAGCACAGAAAGGAGTATAGAAGGGGAATTTATTGAACAGCCAGGTCCATACAGGGGTATCTGGATAAGACTGGGTGTGTATTGCAGTTTCCAAAGTAGGTGGCAATGGTACAAGTGGTGAGTGTGCTACTGAGTTCTATATTCTTATCAGAGTCTCCTTTTTGATGGTTGCTTCCAGAAGTAAGAGAAGCAGTATGATTGCAAGTCCTGCAGTGAATCTTTGAGTCATGTTATTGATTCATAGGTAAGTAGTAGGCTAGCTGTCCTTTGGGCCATTTTAATCCTAGCCAGTTCCCCTTTTTTGTGCTTGAAATAATCTATCCCATTTGGTTATAGATTGGCCTTATTCATCCCATGGTTGATAATTATATATAACTCCTAATGAGAGCAACTAAAATCATTCTATAGATAATTTGAGGGGGACCCATGCATGAGATAAACCATGTAGGATCTGTCTCTGTCCATTATTAGTATAGGGGCATTCCTGGGATAAATTTTGTTCCCCCTCCATAGAGCTACAGTGTGCTTGAATATGGACAGGGATGAACTTGATTTTATGTGGCTGGGGAGCCTGTTCCACACTAACAGTATGATCTGCAAGATATACCCGTCCCTCCAAACCATTCTGTTGATGCTGCAGAGGGTTATATACTAGACTGAGTATTTCTGATGTCACTTAACTTGCTGATGTGAAGTAAATATATCAGTAATGGGTTGGAAGATCCTTTGTATTTCAGACGTAGGTCAGTCTGTAGGATACCGAGTGTAGTGACAGGGCTTTGAGTTGGTCCATATAGGCATAAGCATTAAAATTAAAACACTAAAATTAAACATTATCATAAACTTTTAAGGTATGTTGGTCAGCTTACAAAAGGGTTGCTCTCACAGTATGTCTGTCCTAATTCCATAATACTTGCTCTTTTTAATTTCTCCAAATCTTTTGGGTTTCCAACACCATGATGGGGATGGACCCCATTCCTAAGTCAAAGTACGATTAAAATTCATGAAATTAGTATTGTTTCAATTTTTGATGTCAACCAAAAGTGCTCTTTGCAGCACCCACAATGTACCCAGTAATGACTCCTGCAATTCATATGGGGTTACATGGATTGGTAACATATCTACATATGATTGTAGATTCATTTTTATAAGACCGATTGCTCCTACTACTATTGGAACTATCTGGGTATCTTTCTTCCACATTGCTCTTGTTTCTGTTTCTTGTTTCTTTGTTTTCTTTGATCCTGATATTTTAAGGCTTTGTGTCTCTCTGTACGCAACACACTGTAGTTACTAGGTGTGGTGATTTCAATGATCGATGCTACTTTTGTCTTATTTTCATGGACCACTATATCCAGTTTTCTAGCAGATATCTTTTGAATTGTTGGTAATGGGTGATCCCATGTGATATAAACGTCATTATTTTCCATGATGCTTTGTGGCTCATGTTTCCAGTGTTTTTCAGGCACTTCATTACCATAATGTTTGCACAATCCCCAGTGCAACAGTCTTGTCACATTATTATGCCTTTCAGTATACAGTCCTTCTGCCATTAGTATGTCACAACCAGCAATGAGGTGTGCAACTGTTTCCAATTCAGTTTTACAAACCTACATTTGTCTGTTTCTTCAACATGTTCAAAGGACTTTGTAAACCAACTTGTATGTAGCCCACTGTCTTGGGCTGACAATATTAACCTTTCATCTCTTGGTTTGAATTCACCTCTCCTTAACCATTCCTGCATTTGTTCCTAATCAACATGAGGTTCTTCCAGAAGTTTTCTATACTTGCAACTATATTTATGCTTTTTCCACATTTCTTGCCTTCTCATTTGGTCCTTCACCTTATATTTCTTGTTTGATTTCCATTTCTGCTTGACGGTGATATGCTTCTGCTAGATTAAGCAGATAAGTAATTTTAGATTTATTCTCCTCATGTTTCAAAACTTTCACTGCATTTGGGTCTTGTGAGGTCAGCAGATATGTGTGGAGTCCCACAATTGCAGATCTACACATGTAATCAATTTCAAGGAGGCCTATCCCTCCTTTGGAAGGGGGAATATATAATCTTGGTATACACTGATTTTTATAAATAATGCGGTGAGCATGAAGCAGCCTTCTTGTTTTCCTATCTAATCTATCCAATATGTTTTGGGGCCAGTCAGTCATTCCAAAACTGTAAGTTAGGCAGGAAGAACAAATTGGTTTATAGCTCATATTTTATGTCAACACTGTTTTCAGGATTAATTTAAGTTTTCCA
Organism: Protopterus annectens; assembly: GCF_019279795.1. Classification (NCBI taxonomy): domain Eukaryota; kingdom Metazoa; phylum Chordata; order Ceratodontiformes; family Protopteridae; genus Protopterus; species Protopterus annectens. Next base: position 94,887,178 of record NC_056732.1, on the reverse strand, counting down.
AAGTATTCCTTACTAAGTTTTATTCACATTTGTTCATGTTTTATTTTTGATCCTTTATTGCTCAAGTTCTTTTATGCTACATTCTTGTCCCAAACTGATGTTTTCCTAGTGCTGCAGTTTTCCTGCTTTAAAGGTTACTTTTGCACATTTATCAAGACCAAATAACATTTTTATATCATCTGAAAAAGTTCTGAAAACCTGCAGTTGTGCTTTCAGTTCCTCATCTGGTAAGCTATACAGCTTTAAATCATCAACAAAGAGAAGATGAGAAGTCTTTACACTTTGTAGTTTTCTAGGAGCCAAATTATAGCCATGGCCTAAGCTGTTAAGTAGACAGTTTAATGGAGTAAAAGCAAAGCAGAATAGCAGCGGTGACAGAGAGTCAACCTGGAATATCCCCCTTTGAATTTTTATCCCTGGGATAGTAATTTGTCCTTTATCATAGCTTAATTCCAAAGTGGTCAGTCACTGTTTCATGGTCATTGTAATGTAGTCAATCAGTGCAGGATATACTTTATAGATGTTTAAGCACTCTTTTATGCTCGAATGTGGGATACTATCAAATGCTTTTTTGTAGTCAGTCTATGCCGTACTTAAGTTCTTCCCCTTTTTACAATTCTCCACTATGACTTTATTTAACAATAAATGATCTTTTGTTGCATATAATTTTCTTTTATTGCCCTTTTGTTCTACTGCCATAATTGAGTTTTCTTCTAAATGACTATAAACTCTGTCAGCATCAATTCCCATGTATAGTTTAGACATCATCAGAAGGCAGCAGTTCCCGATTATAGTTTATACATCATCAGAAGGCAAGTTATTGGTCTATGAGTTTTAGGGTAGCTTCCAGGTTCACTCTTAAGTAGGAGCATCGTTTTTCTTATTGTGAGCCTGGTTGGTGTCTGTTCGGGGTGAGCATATAAATAGTTCTTACTCATGACTAAATCTTTGTGCAAAGATGTTAATACTTTTAACCAAATGTTAGACACTGCATCTGGGCCTGGGGTTTTCCAGTTAGAGGCTTTTCTTAACTTTGTTTCAGTTTCTCTGGCTGTTACTTCATCCCATTTCATATCCTGTACTTTTAAACTTCTTATTCTTTCTTTTAATTCTTCTATCAATTTAACATCTTTGTTATGTTCTTCATAGATACTTCTCCAAAATGTTTCTATTTCTTCTCTTTTTTGGCTGTCTTTCAATTCCTTTTACCTTGTTTTCCAGTTCTGTATGAAACCTTTTTTGGATCCTCAATAAATTGCTTATTTTGTACTTTTCCTTTATATTTATCTGTGTATCTTCTAAGTTTTTCCACCTGTGCTAAAATTTTTAGTTTGTTATTTACGATAGTGTAGGAGAGATCCTGGTCTATTCTAATACTGCACTTCACTTTTATCGCATCTATCTTTCTTAGTATTTTTGTTGATCTAATCCCTTATCTATAGTCTTCTAACAGTGACACTTCTTGTCTTAATTGCTTTGTAGTTTTCTCTATTCGATACTTCTGTGATGGTATTCAGTTTCTCCCCTTCCTTTCCCTCACTACCCTGTGTTCTTGTGGTAGATCTTTATCTGTTATTAATTTAATTTAATTTAGCTGCACAGTACTATATCCTGGTTACTTCTGTTATATTGCATGGATCTCTATGAATAGTACTAATTACTGTGTTCATTTGTTTTATCAAACTTCTGACTTTTTGGGTCTTATTGACCTTCTGTAGTCTATTGCTTTCATTGATCTTATTATATCTATCTCTATCTATTAAATCAAACAACTCTTCTCTTAGATCATTTTCTTCCAAACTGAGGGCACATCGCTTGTTTTCCATTTCCTGCAGGTATTCAATAGAAAGTTCTATAACATCTTCCTGTGGCACATTCTCTTCAATTTCATCCTGTGTTATACATTGCTCTTTCATATGGGAGCTCACTGGCCCATCACTCCTCACCATTGACTGCATCAGAGTTTCCACAATTTCCTGTTCCTTCCCTTGCTGTCTAGCTTCAAGTGAACGTTTATACTGGTTTCCTGTGGAAGGCTCCAAAATATCTTCATATGGCACCAGGACAATTGCTTGCTGTTCCACTGGTGTCCCCTTAATTTGGATATCCATTGCGCTATCCTGTTGTGGTGCTTCTGAATTAGATTTTCTACACTGAATCCTTCCCATCGCAGGTACTCCATAACCTCAATTTCTATTTCTTTAACTTCTCCATTACTAATCTCCTTTTCTACTTTTCCTCTTTGTCTTCTTATTTTTTGTACTGTAGAGTTTTCCATATCTGGATTCCTTTGCCCGTATTTGTCTTCATATATCTTTGGTGCTGCTCTTTTTGTATTGGCTAGTTTTGCTTTCTCTTTTGCATAAATATTATGACATATTAAATCTTTTTTTTCTTTCTCATGCCCATATTTCTTCTTCAGATGTCTCCTGATCTTCATGCTTCTGCTTACTTTGGTGACTCACTCCATCATGCTGTGATGTGACCTGTGTTCTACTCCAAATCCTTCACTTTGCAGGCACTACATAACTTCGACTTCTATTTTTTTAACTTCTACTTTACTAATCTTCTGTTCTACGTTCCCTCTTTGGGATATTATTTTTTTACTGTGAAATTTTCCATATCTGGATGCCTTTGCCTGTATTTCTCTTTGAATATCTTTGGGGCTGCCTTCTTTATATTGATTAATTTGGCTTAAATATTGCACCATATCAAACCTCTCTTTCTTTCCTATGTCCATATTTCTTTTTTATACTTTTCAAATAGCTGTAGGTTTTGTTGTTTATATTTTCACACTTCCTCAGATGCTTTTTTTTACAAACAGATCAGAGTTTCTTGATCTATATACTGTTTTCCACAAATATGTTGTATTAATGAACACAAATTTTCATTTGAAACTTCCGACAGTTTTTCCTGTGGACGTATTTTTCTTTCCTCTAGTTTCTCTCTTAATCATTTTGTAAATCTTGTGTCTGGAAATTCTGGGCTTCTTGCATAATAGTAACAATACATAATTTCTTTCTTATCCTCAGTAGTCCACTCTATCGTCTTTATGGCTCTTCTTTGGCCTATCAGTTTTTGGGATTTTTGTGGACTAATACTTCCTTCTACTACAGGGGGCCATCCTCCTCCTGGGCCTGACCTAGCCCCATTGCATGAATGCTCTCAATTTTGAGGATTCTACACTATCATCTTTTCCAGTCCTGGATCCAGTGTGCCTACCAGGATTGGGCACTTTTTTATCCTGGGTCTTGGGCACCCAGTTTTCTTTCTTAATCTTTAACCTACTTCTGTCAATGACATATGCTATATAAATACAGTCTATATATCAGTTTTTTCTTGGTGAGATTTTGTGAAAAACAGGGTCTACCTCATGTAGGTACTCACCAAGACTTGAATATGAATTCAATTTCACCAATAATGACCATTTCTTATCAAATTAAGCTAATTTATACTGAATTAAAAATCACATATTAAAGAAAATAAAGTTTAAAGGTACAGCAAACAATTATATTAAAAAATCAAATATGTGTAAAGTAAACATAAGTAACAGGAAAAAAAAATAATTAAAAAAATAACAGATTAATAAAATAGAACATTGCACCAAAATATTTTTCAGAATGTGAAGTTAAAATGCTTTTAAACATTTAAATGGCCATGTTTACCCAGTGGATGACCTGCATTTGTTTGTATCTGACACATAAAGCATTTAATGTCTGATGCATTTGTTAAATCTCCATGTCTTGAGGTTTTAACTGCTGAAAAAAAACAAAAGGATAATTTCTTAATTTTGGGGTTTACTAAAGTATGTTTAAATACAGCATTGCTACCATTCTTTGCTTTTGTATAATATGTATGTTCATGAATTTGCTCACTCATTTGTACTTTTAATTATATGAAGGGCATTGCAAGTTTAGGACAAAAGTGCTAAATTACGCTATTAAAGTATCAGTTTCTATATTATCTATCTTTTCCATTTTTTGAAGGGAGCAAGAATGATGCTCTGATAATTATTAATGACTGATAAAAATTATAGCTTTATGTGTTTTACATTTTATGTTTGGTATTTTTCTCTTTAACCTTTAACTGGTTGCAGTAATGTGCCAGGTTTACCCAGATATTAAATAATAGATCTCAAAGGCAGGAATTACTTGGAGAGGTCAAATGCTGTTGAAACATAAGTGGAGGATATTCACAAGCTGGAGTGTTAGTTTGTATAACATAAACACAGCCAACATTTAGCACACATATAGAAATATGTCACTCATCAGCTTCTGTAAAACAAGTGCAGTTAACAAATGCAAGTGCAACTATATTTTTAAATGAGGGAAAACATTATCAAAATAATAAATAATTAAATACATAATACATTTTCTAGTAGACTTAATGGGAATGAACAACTAATGTACTAAATAAGAAAGAGCCATTAAAGAAACTCACCACAGGAACAGAAAAGAAGTAGGAGACATAGTTAAGGAAGACAGAAATTACTAAATAAGTCATTAAATGTATTGCCTGCACTGTAAATAAACATCAGGCTTCTCTGCTAGTGAGTCCACTTTATTTTTTTTCTAAATGTTTTGTGAGTTTAGTAAGTTATTCCTGGTTGGCGTTGGGTTAGTCAAAGACTGCTCAGCCAAGGACTTGAAAGTACTTAACCATATAGCAATCTTAAAGTTTCAATACATTCAACATAATTTTGTTTTTCTTACCTCACAATTTCTCATATCAGATCTTTCTAATCTGTTACAGCAGCTCTCCCAAGCAGTATGGATACAGGGCAGATCATCTAAACTAATGCCAGTGAAACATCAGTTCACCAAATTCATCTGACAGTTTACTACAGAGGGTTATTGTTTAATGTGTTTTGATTTTCCATGGCCTGCTCTTGCAGTTGTGTGATCCTGAGGAAGAAGTCCCTTAACCAACAAGTACTGTTGGGTCACCAGCTGCTAGTGCCTAAAAAAAAGCCTGATCTGATATAGTCCAAATACAGACAGCACTGTTTGCCAGCAGGAGCAGTGCATAGTAAATTTAAATAAAATTCCTCTGTGTGGGGTGGGTGGTACCGGGCTTATACCCTATGTCTATATTATGAGATCGAATAATAAAAAGAGAAAATGCTCTTTTATCAAACACTAAAAGTCGAAAGCATGAATGGCGAACACACAGAACAGCAATTTTTTTCTCGGGGGAAAAAAATCGCTGGGCTGTTTTCAGGACTTTGCCATTTCCTTTCTCTGTGGTGCGATCTCGGAGTTGGTATATTTAAGTGGGGGGGTGGCACAGCCCTCCCACTTTATTTTGTTTGGATTTTTTTTTTTTTGCTGAGCAGTGATTTTTTCGACATTACCTGCTTTTAGTTTTTAGTGTTCGATAAAACAGCGTTCACTCTTTTTATCATTCAACGTCGTGATATAGACCCATATACCCCTATGTTTATAATAACAAGGTCTCATCTCTTTGTATTCACAGCACAGCCATCATACACTGAATTCTGAAATCACTTAAAATAGAAAAAAAGGACAAATTTGTTCAAGTATTAGACTAGTGATAAAATAATGGGTCATCCATAACAGTAGTTTTCACTGCAGTGGGCATAATTTGGCATTTTGTGAAGAACTTGATTGTGATCAGTAATTCGACAACTGGACATTTCCCACTGCCCTCAATCATTGCCCCAATTCATCATAAGGTCTAGCTGGAGACATTGCTGAAAACAGAGCCGAAGGAGTCAGTGAGCTTACAGAGTTAAGAAAATATGAATAAAAATTATTATACAAGCCAAAATACCAATGTGCTAGTATCATATACATACTTGCATCCTCAATAGTAAATTTATGACAATTAAAACATTTGATGCAGACATAATATTAGTACTGATGTCAGAACAGCGGTTCCCAACCTGGGTGCCATGGTATTCTTGCGGTGCTGTAGTGTCATTCACAGAGTAATACAATAAACTCTACACAAATACATACATGTTTTTCTTTAAGTTGTCCCTAGTGCTTCTTCTCGAGCTGCATACTCACTCATGCAGGTTTGACCTCTAGTCAAACTAGGATCTACTTGATCTGCTAGAGGTCAAGTTCACAGACATTATATTGGTTTGAGAGAAGCAGCACTTCAAATGTTAGTGGCAATGCAGCTGAAAATCCAAATGACAGTCGAAGGCCAGTAAACACACAGAGCAGTAGCAATGTTTTATTTAAGTCTATCATGTTACATGGAGTTCTTCTTATAGATGCAGAAATCACATCAGCCTGACAGGCTGAGGTCAGTAATAAGCTACAGAGCTGGGTGGCTGTTAGTTGCTGTTTGATAATCACAGGATTCCTTTAGCATTTCTGAATGTTTTCTTTTTTTTTTTAATGTAATTTATGTAAATAACTGCTCGTGATGTGTTTTCTATGTGAATATTGTATGTCTTGTACTCCCTTGTGGTTCTGACTGATGTATCTCTTTGATCACATGTTGAAAAAAATCCAAAAACACAGTGATGTGTTCAGATGTACTTCCATAATAATAAAAAAAAACTCCTTTAGAAATGCATCTTTCATTGCATGTCATTTTCATGGCACTTCTGATGAGATTTGGAGAGATAATGCAAATATCAAGAAGAAAAGATCCATTACACCTGATCTAAATTTGAGCCATGCTCACTAATGTAACTGTTGCATTATAGATGTGCACACCATAATTAAACCCTTCAGATATGCATGCTTTTTTTTCTACAGCTTGGCAGATGAAACACTTATCTGTGACTTGATTTCAGTAGATGGCAGGGATGAAAAGTGGTCCCCTTCTGCTCATAAATGGAGAAGGGAAGAGTTTGTTTGTGTGTTTAGTTTCTTATGTAATGCTGTGGTGTGTCAGCTACCCAGACCAGATATTTTTTACTGTTCTATGCCCTGTTATTACAGTCCTCAAATTGCAACGGCAACCACAATTTTGTTGTTTTTATCTTTTATACAGATTATGAAATTTTAAGTGCCAGTATATTATTGAGATGTTATGTAGGTTATCTGGAAATAGAACAGGAAATGAAAGAAAAACTCTAAGCAGAAAGTCAAGAAGTATTCCTTTCTATTGTATCTTGATTCTAAGCAATACTAATGCATCAGAATCACTGTAAGCGCTTCGGATCTATATCACATTGTCGAATCGCATTTCAGTGAACACCTCTTTGTTGAACAACTAATCAAACAACCTATTCAGTGAATTAACTTTTAAGCAAAAACTTACCTAGGGCAAAGTGACGGTAGTCTCCCTTGTTAACTGCGAGAAAAAACATACAACAAAACACCAACACAGGTGGGGGCTACACCCCCAATACCCCCCAACTAAATATACCAACTCTAAGATCGGACTACAGTAGGGAAAAGGGCAAATTCCAGATAGCGGCCAACCATCGCCTTGCCCTAGGAATATTTTTGCTGAAAATGTTCGTTCCATGATTAGAAGTTCGATCTCTAGTTGTTCAACAAAGAGGCGTTCACTGAAATGTGATATAACTATATGATATAGACCCAAGCACTTCTTATTATATTTCAGTACATTAATCAAGAAAATTATCATCATTAGTCCATCCATGTTGATATCATACTGTTCATCATCTTCTCTTTTTCTCTCCCAGAATCCATTTGGCATCTGTTCTACATGACTCGTGCTCCACATAATGAAGCAATGTGTTTTTCTAACTCAGATTAAATATAATGGTAGCACTGTGAGTCACAAGTATTTTACACTGCTTCTGAAATGTGACTATTTATATTTTTCCTGAGTTATAGGCTTGTAGGTTATTGTTGTGCAATAGACCAGTTAAACCTTTTCCAACCTAGCCACTGTAGTCCCAGTGGTGTACCCAACTAGTTACTTTCCCTGTCTGTAAAGGATACATTTTGTTTTCAATGCATTTTTCTAAGCTATAGTTGAAGATAGTGAGGAATGCACTTTATTTTAAAGAAAGCAGGAGTTCATTCAAGATGGGAATTATAAATGAGATATCTGCCATGCCAACATATCCTATTTATATTATTCATATTGCACATGCAATGAGAATTCTATTGGCAGTATAAGAAACTTGATGGTATGCAAGGGGAGATGAGTGTGCCAATCCAGGGCAAAAATAACATGCTGGGTGGATCCTGTCATGGTTCTCTGGTGAATGTCAGGACTCAGAGTAGGACTGCTGTGCTATAGTGGGTGAGGAAGCTGAGAATACATGACCACTATGGGCACTTGGACAAGTCCTGAGGGTATACCTCATGGTCCACCCAGGGCATACATGGAATGCATCAGTATTATGATGGGGATTAAGCCACTTAAAAAAAAACACCATAGGTGCAGTATGAGGGTATCTCACTTGAACCACCTCACTCTACAGTGCCAGCAGGTGCATGCTCTAGATCCTATCACAAAGCTAGGAGGAATTCCATGCAGTAGGAAGATCCTCCCATTGTGAGTCACACTGGACAGCATGCTAAGGCACGGGAGCTGTAGAGCAGTAGCTATTAAGTACAAGCATGGAGATACCTAAAGTTGGCAGTAGAAGACAAAAGATTGCAAAAACAAAAGGAAAACAGTCCTATTGTATTGCAGTATAAGTCTAGGTCCCTTGATCTTGCATTTATGTTACTGCTAGTCTAGTGGGGTTGTAGCCAATTAAGTAGGATTGCGTAATTATGCCTTTGTAGGTGAAGCATGTATCACTATGTAAAAGTCTGTAAGAGATACAGAAGAGCGACAGGTTTTTAGAAACTCTGAATAACTAAGGGAGCATACCTCTCAACCTCTTGGAGCAAGAAATCTGGATAAAGCAATAAATAATGAGGTCTAAAATAAGGATAATTAGTAAATACTGCTCTTAAAAATGTAGAAAGTTGATAGAATAACATGCTTTGAATTAACGTGAATTTTCTGAAGGGTATGAAGTCTAAAACTCACATGTTTGTGAATATTTTCTGGCTTCACTCCTCAATGATTTGCAAAGATTGGCCAGGAAAACAAAATTTTATAAGGAACAGACTGAAAATATGAGGCAATAAATCTGGACATTCTGTAAAAATCTGGACAGTTGAGAAGTATGATAGGAAGCATAAACCTGTTTTTTTTTTTTATTTTGGTGAGGAACCACTGAGGTTTTTCAAGTTGGAATAACTGTTTAGACAGTTACATATCAAAGAATGCATTGTATTTCATTATGGACTTGATGAAGGATGAGTGGAGGAGAATGAAGACTCCTTTTGGCTGAAAGAAGATGTCTGCAGTAATCAAATTGGTGAGATAGAATACTTTCCTAATGGCAGTTAATGCATGGTGATTAAAAGAGAGTTCTTTACTCTTGAGGGTGCCTAATTTTGTAATGACAATGTTTGTTTCAAGGGGATGTCACTTATGTAGTAGGCATGTGAAAGGTCCTGTTTTCCAAACTGCACAATGCTGCTTTTTTGGTATTCAGCTCTAGACCATGATTCTGACACTACAAGTGTGTTTGCATTAGGCCATCTTGGAAGAACTGAGTCTCTTCAGGTAGGATGACAATGGTTTTCAGCTTGCAATTCCCTACAGTCTTGGTGAGCCAGAGGTCTTATGTTTGATATGACATCAGAAAAGAATATATCAAATAGAAGTCATCGTAAAACAGAGCCCTTGTGCACATATTGGTAACAAGCCTGTTGGAAGATAATACATCATCAGCTCTAATAGGTCAATGAGTCAGTTAGCAATTTAATGGGTTATGTAGCAATTTGTACTGAGTTTGACCAATCTGTCAATGATTCTTAGTATGGTTTATTGTCAAAAGGCTGTATGAATGAAGTTAACCTCAACTAGTGATTTTATGAATATTTCAAAGAAGCCAACTAGGTTTACCAGACATGATCTACTGTTTACAAAGCTAAATCAGTTACTATTTAGGGACTGTCAATTCACTATGTTCGTGTTTATTATGTCCAAGATGATACATCACCTTGCATATGATGCTGGTGAGGCTGATAGACCTATAGTTGTGAATGGGAACTGCAGCAGATGCTTTCCAGATATCTCTTATGTATCTAAAGGAGAGGATGTTGCTAGATAGGTTATGGAGGAGGTCTGAGAAAGGATGTTTCATACTGACCAGGAAATTGCCTGCTGTGTTATCTAGACACATAGAGTTGGAGTTCTTGGACCTGATGTGTTCTTTTAGTATCTATTCAGAGATGATTACTGCATGAGTGTATGGAATGAATACTTTGTACTAGGAAATTTGGAAGTGATAAAGGAGAAATGCCTGAACTAAACTTATCTGCATGGTTGTCAGCTATATCCTTTAGGTTTGAGTAAGTGATACAATTAGGGATAAGACCGGTGCAATATTGAGTGTTATTTCTGGAGTTCTTTACATAATTAAAGACTGCACAAAAACACTCCACCGTGCTTTCCAAGAAAAACAATAATTATTTATTATTAAGTACTTTTGTCTAGAGTATGGATTTTATCTGAACAAAATTACTAATTACTAACTTTAAATGTTCTTTAATACACATACATAATCATGTGATCCAATACATTAATAAAATTTACCATATTTCATTGTCTTTACTTTTTAAAACAGTAATAATTGCAACCTCATGTCAGAATTTTAATATATTTTTTTTTATATTGGAAAGAGTTTTTAAGAGTGACAGGTGTAGCAATTGATCTAATTATTTAATGACTAGAGCATTTATTGGTATTTGTTTTTAGATGTTAATGAACCTTCTGGAATTATTGAAGCAATTTCAATGATTAGTATTTTTTGACCCACTTAGTGTTATCATTACTCTTGCAATCCAGCTCTTTCTTATAGGATTTATTCAAACCACGTGCAACCTTTAATTCTGCTATTTATGATGTTTTGAAATTTTTGTTTTCTACTTAGACACAGATGTCGTCTTTTGTTGTATCATTCCACCTGAAGTATTACATCTCTACCCTTTTATTACATTACAACATACCGCTGCTTCTAAATCAGAATCTGAGTATGAAAAATGATTCCTTTTCATCTGTGCTATGCAGTATTGTCAATAAAAATGTCTATCAGTCACACACCCATAAGGCTAAAACACTAAATATTTTTGCAGTAAAAGCACAATACCGACTATTATTGCTATTTGTGAAATGAAGGTATACAAACTCATATTCAGGGACTACAGACTGAGCTATTCTTATATGCATATTTCTTTATTCATTTCCTTCACTGTGATGTGTCTGTTTAAGCATCACCACAGAACTGTATCCATCATAGTAAAAGTCCCAGATCGTTCCACCACCACAAACTTGCAGGGTATGAAAGCTAGCAGCTTTGCTCTGTGTCATGAGTGACTGAAGGTTGTAACTACAGGTAGCAGACAAAGGCAAATGGTTACTGCCTGTATATTTGTTATTAATGTTTAGTTTCAAAATTAGAAAAAATAAACGTCGCATTTCACTTGTTAAAAATGCAGTTTTTTGGTTTGCTTATATAATATTGCAACATAACTCATTCCTGCTCTTCATATAATCATTTTTCTAACAATTAACTATTTTAAAAAATAGTTTCATTTTTAGCCATATACAGCACTTTACTAGTCTCAGCAAGACAGTCTCAGTATGCATATCTGTGGGTGAAGATGAACTCTAAAAACTACTGAATCTCTACTACCTTGCCTAGGCCATAGAGGCCAAGACAAATTATTTTCTAAAGAAACAAAATGCATGATTTAAAAGGAAAAATGGTGGAACCTTCAAGATCTGTGATGGAAGAACAAGTTGTGATTAAAAACATAAAGAAAGAAATGAAATGAAAGATGCTGATGGTTTTCTGAGCACTAAGCAATACCTAGGTGATTCTACAGGGAGAAAAATAACCCTTACAAAAGTTAACACCATTAAAAGGTGGAGGTTTTTTTTTGCCCCTTTTTCACCCGCTCTCCTCACTACACTCATTCTTAGCAGGAGAGGTTTATTTTAAACATAGAAAGAAAGTTATGTATATAAGTACCCTCTAAGTTACAGCTCTGTGGGGCTTGTATCTCTGGAGGCACTGACCTCTGGTGACATTTATTCCTTCTGTGGTGATACACCTGTTTACTACATGGTGACATGGTGACAACGCTTCTGCATGCCAGATTAGGTGTTTTTACCAACTACATTACATACTACTTTTTATATAATCTCTTTTGCAGCTCACTGACTGAGGAGAATGCAAATACAGTGTCAGACATCGGCTAAAGTACTGTGCGACTACACGAAAGATGCCGCTGAGTCTGTGGGCCATGAGTTCATTAAACCACCAATCTTTATAGCATTTAAAGTTTGCTGCAGTGTTAGTATGCAGCTTTGTGTTTATGTCAGTTAATGGCTCAGTCTGGGAAATAATTATTTACACTGCACTTTTGTCAGTTTTTATTTTTTTTTTGCTATTGTAGAGCAGTTAAAGAGCACCTTCAACAGAATAATTTTGTCATGTGATCCTGTAAGACTGTAGACACTGTAAGACATATCCATTTATTTTGCTCATGTCATGTCAATGGATGATATCTGTCATTGGTGTCCAAATGATCAGATATGGCTGTTAAAGGAGTACAGAAAATGAATAATTAATTACAACCACTGATAATCTAACTGCACACACATAATGCTTTGTAGAATGTCTCAGTCTCAGTGAAACAATCATTAAAACGTAAAATGCATGCTAAGCGTGGCAACACAGGCATGTTTGTACATGCAGATTTCAATTTTATTATATTGGGATTTCATAGACAACCTCATTCTTGGCCTCCAGATGTTCAGTAAGCAACAGTTATGAAGAAAAAGAAAGTGATGCAAAATGTACAAATGGGTTGAAAAAGTTCTGCACTTATATGATAGGTTAAAATATTTAGTCGAATGCAATACCATACAATAGATCATTATGTTTTTGGAACAAAAATTACTTAAGCATCATTTTGATCACATAAGACATGACAGAAATTCCAGTTAACTAATTGTTCCAAATGAGTTATTCTTGCCTGAGCAAATTCCTCCACATTTTGTGCAGTGAGCTGTCCCCTCAGATCCCTTGCTACCAAATTTCAAAAAACTTTCTCAGAGATTCATTAAATGGCCTAGCACAAGCTGTACTGCTCATGCTAAAAAGGTCCTTCTCCATGAAATGCCCATTTGAGATTCAGAGACATGGCTGTGATGAGGTATGGCCTCATTATTAGCTAATTTATTTGCATGTCTCTGAATCACAAACAGAAGATGATTGACTTTAACAACTGTGGTGTCCTTTTAAGGGGATCCAGTATTTGTCAGCTTCTGAGGACATAATGGACAGACCACGCCTGCCAGGGATGGTCTGCACTTGTACCCACTGAAATTTAAGCAATTGGTCAAAATATTATCCACCAATATACTGCCTTTTTTAGGCAATGCAAATCTGATAAACATTCCAACATAGTAAATTTTATGCAAGATAAACTAAAGGTGTTACTGCTCAATGCAAGCAGTCTCAACAAGAAGCTCCACTCCCTGGAAACACTCCTCACCCAAGGGAGCATTGACGTGTGCAAGGCTATAATGCCTTCCACACATTTAGACCAGCTTCTGCACAAGAAGAGACAAGAGGTGCAGGTGTATCAATCTACATAAAAAGTAAACACACCTCAAGATCATTGAAACATTATGACATGCTTGAGCTAGTCCATGTCCGACTAACCTTAGGTAAAGTCCAATGCCATATCCTTGCTAGCTTTAGGTACCTGTCTATGACCCAGGATAACCATAAAATACTTGAATGCACTGGAGTCACTCAAAATTCAGCCCAATACCATATTCATTGATGATTTCAACTATGCCACCATAAGATGGGATGCACACGCAATTATTAACATGTAGGCTGAACGATTCCTGGATTTTGTCAGTGCAGATACCCTGGAACATCTAATCTGCACACCCAATAGGGGTGCAAATATCCTGGATCTGGTACTCAGAAATATGAGGGAACATCACACACCTCACTGGTCAGATTGGATCACAAAGTTATAACTCCTGAAATAAATGAAAATGATGAACTCCCAGGAAATCCCAGAACCTTTAAGAACTTTTCCAAGGGTAATTATTGCCTATTAAGTGAAGGCATAGCTAAATTCTAAGCTCCCCAAATTCAGAGACCATAGTGGCCTATGTGGAAGTGATTACAAAAACTCTGTACAAGCATGTAAATAACTACATAGAAACAGCAGTACCAAACCAAAATAAACTTAGAACAAACTCCAGAAACAAGCCCACTTGTTGGGCCCCCAGGATAAATAGGTTGTACAACAAAAGAAAGAAAATCCTGTCCAAAAATAGGAAGAGCTATGCCCAAAATACAAAAAAAAAAAAACCTTCCTCGTCAGTCTCAACAAGCAACTCAGGGGACTAATCAAGTCCACCAAAGACAACCTTCAGGCAAAGATAATCTTCTAGGCTAAGGATGACCATAAGGCATTTTTACTTATGTATTCAGCAATAACAGTTACTGAACTAATAGTAAATGGAGCTTCCTATACAGAACCAGAGGATATCACCAATTTGTTGGCAGATAAATGAAGCTCCCGTTACACCTCCTATCACCTCCATTTTTCCTGTGAGAAATAGCCTCTGCAATTTCTCCCCAACTATCACTAAATGCCATGTCTTCACTGCACTCTCCAGAGCTAAAACACTGCATCAATGGATCCCGATAATATTCCAGTATGCCTCCTAAATAGCTTGAAACATGACCTGTCAGGCCCACTAGAATCTCTATTCAACCACAGCCATCTGACAGGCTTTATCTCCATGGAATGGAGGACTGCAATAGTCATGCCTCTACACAAAGGCAGATCATCAACAGACCCAGGGAATTACAGACCCATAAGTTTGACTAAGCTCACATGCAAGGTCATGGAAACAATTATTATGGTCCTGATAGATAAAGATATAGGACATCTTCAAACAGTGAGCCCATCTCAGTTTAGTTTTCTCAAGAGCAGATCAGGCCTACTAAACTTTGTGGACTTCTTCAAGAAGGTTAGTAGAGCCATGGACGAGGACAAAATGGTACATACTGCCTGTCTTGATCTGACAAAGGCATTTGACACAATACCTCACTCGGGTATTATAGACAAACCCACAAATTTAGGCATAAATCCCTGTCACCCAATGGATAGTCAAATGACTCTTGGATAGGACACATGAAGTTAGGGTGGAGGAATCCACCTCCACCAAGAGACTTGTTACTAGTGGTGTCCCTCAGGGTTCCATACTGGGACTTCTCCTGCTTGAAATGCGCTTCTCTGAAGTCAAGGCAAATGTAGAGGGCCTTTGACTGACCAAATTTGCTGATGACTGTAAGCTGGGTATAATCATAGAATCTCCCAAAGATGTTGATTTCCCCCAGGAGGGTCTGACACAGAAAAATAACTGGTGCCAGAACCATGACCTAAAATGCAATGCAAAAACATGCATAATTATACCGTTTCTAAAGAAGATCACCCCTGCAAATTACAATATTGATGAAACTCCACTAAGAGTAGACCCAGTGGTATGGGAATTGGGAACTCAGGTTGACAGCAACTTGAACTTTGATCACCAAATGTCCAATGTAGCAAAAATATCCTTCTATATGGTGCAACTTATAAGTGAGGGTATGGCATCCTGATCTAAGAAGATGATAGTTCCACTATTTTCACCCCTCATTAGACCAATAATTTTGTACAATGCACCTTTCGGAATGTAACTGATCAGGCATTTGCAACATCTGGAGCGATCACAGAGGTTACTCACTAAAAGAATCTAGGGTTTAAATAATATGTTCTATGTAAACCACTTCAAAGCCCTGTCCACGTACTCAGTCTCCTACAGAATACTGAGGGGCAAGCAATGCGTAACCTACAAGGCATTCCCCCACCTAGCCCTGATGGATCTGCATTTGCTAAACAAACAGCACTAGAATTTCCCAATCTAAGGATCAAAAGCTTGTCTGTGACATAAAAAACATATTGAAGAGACATGTATGTGTCTCAGAGATTATGCCTTCTCTAACAGACTCTCCATTCGTGTGAAACAGAGCTCTTCCTTAAGCCTATTCAAATGCAGTTTGGATTAATGGATTGAAAATCACAAATTCACACCTGGATGTCACCTGTGGCCCTTATAGACAGGGCTGTTTGTAGATTCCCTAAGGCACAGGCATATACCAAAGCTGTTCTAGCCCATGGGTATTGATAATTGGGAAAACTGGAGCAGGAGTGGCAAGTCTGAAAAGGCTGTTAGCCTAGAAATGTCCTATGATACTCTTTACTACCACAACATGAAGATCATCGCTGACCTGCACATTGTAATAGTAAACTAATGCTCATGTTGGCAGTGGCATTCTCCCCAGTCATTCTTTATCTCTGACTGGCACACACACACACACAGACACACAGACACACACACAGGCACAGACACACACACAGACACACAGACACAGACACACGCACACACAGACACACACAGACACACACAGACACACACAGACACACACACAGACACACACAGACACACAGGCACACACACACACACACACACACAGAAACACACACGCACAGACACACACACAGACACACACACACACACACACACACACACACACACACACACACACACACACACACACACCACAGTCTCAGTACCTTTCCCTAATCTCCCCTGTAGTTCCCCCTACCCCAATAATATTTGAATTGCCATTACTGTAAATTTATATTATTCCCTGGATCCCTGTACAGCTGTTGATGGCATTATGGCACTTTAATCCTTGATTTATTCCTAACATTTAGTGGTTCCTCCCACCCTCCCAATCCCCAGTGTGATGTTGATGCCATTACAGCACTTCAGTGTGTAGTATCACTGGTGGCCTGGTATATCTGCCCACCACAAACCCCCTACTGCTGTCGTTGCTGATACAGGTCTTCCATATAAGCATAATCCCTGGTGGTCTAATGTATTCCCACTCCCTAATCTCTGTACTGCTGTTTGTGCTTGTATGGCACTTTAAGTGTAAACCATTGTCTAGTGCATCCTTACACCCCTGATCCCTGTATGTAGTTTGAACATGGCCATGCTGATCTACACAGCTGAGTGATTTCTTGAATCAGTCAGACATGTAGATCCCTTCCTGAAGGCAGTTCAGGGAGAGACCATATGGCTAATTAGCATATGCTTCTCAAGTAGTATGCTGCAATAGCATTCAGCATGGACACAGGGCCAGCCCTATGCAATGCTACATACATTCATGGCAGCATCATGTTAGGGTGGTACCTTAACGAACCTCAGCCCATGTAAACAAATATGTTATTAATCCACATAGTTAATTAGCATATACTTAATCTTAGCCCATGTAAAGAAATATATTATTAATTCTTGGAGGTTCCATTGCATTAGGATGTAATTGCTATTCAGTTTTTTTGCAGTCAAATGCATTATTTACATTACCTCCACATAATGATAAATGACCACCATCGATTACAGAACAAGCAGATTTCCTGAGATCAGGCTCCAATAAAGCATGTCAGGACTGGAATATCAATAACTTATTATGTAAATGAATCTTCATATGTATGGGTGCTTGTTGGCAAGTTTGTTCGGAGAAGTCATTGTAACTATGAAATGAAAGCACTAGTCTATTAAATTTATTTGCATGGCTTCCAGTCCGTGCCTATTTTTTTCCCTTCTTGCTTTTGTTGTTAGTTTATTGTTACCAGACAAAGTGGTTCTGAGCTGCTTCTGTTCTTAGTATTACCAACCAAGCGGTTTGCCACTTTGCTTATTAAAAATCAAACAGTTCAGCAACTGATTATACAAGTTAAGTGTTTGTGCCAAAACATTTCATGCCTTGTAAGACTTTTCTAACAATAGCACTTACTTGTAGCAAAGATGTTTCACTGTGAGTAAAGCAGTTTCCTTAGCTACCTACAACAAAGCACAGCATTAATCAAACATTCATACCAGAAATTCAACAAAGTATTCTAATTAAAAATATAGCACTTCATTTGCCATCTTTATTCAGTAAAAAGAGGATGTACATGCTGATATGACTTGTGATGTGTATTTAACCAGCAATTAAAATATCATATTCTAGCATGCAAATGTTGGAAGCCTTGACAGGAAAACACAGAAATTTATTTAAATCTTTTGTTGAAATCAAGTACGCATATGCCACAAATGCATACATAAGCCAACAGAACTGTCTGAAATAATGGAAGTGGAAGTCTAAATTTTAACTTCTGCATTAGTTTTTTAAAACTCATTACCATACTAACATAGAATGTTTTGTATTATGCTTAGATGGGGTGGACAGACATTCCATTTGAGTTCATACCATTTTTATGATTTTGTGTGTGTGTGTGTGTGTGTGTGTGTGTGTGTGTGTGTGTGTGTGTGTGTGTGTGTGTGTGTGTGTGTGTGTCTGCATGTGTGTGTGTGTGTGTGTGTGTGTGTGTGTGTGTGTGTGTGTGTGCGCGTGTGTGTCTGTGTTTGACATGCTCACAATGATATACATAAAAAGGGGAAAGCAAATCTAGAGTTAACCATAACCTTGTATTAGCTATGTATACCAAGGACAAATAAATAAGCAATTAAACAGTCAAATAAATATATAAATGAAAGTTAATCGACCATGTAGGTAATTAGTATATTATCTTTAGCATAAGACAAATGCATTGATTATGGTTTTGGTATGGGAAATTATCACCTTATATAAAGACCTGTGTTAGGGAAAACAATAAAAACAGTCTACAAACAATACATGTGAGCAATGTGAGGGCAAGCTGCACACCCTTGTCATACAGAAGGTTCTGTGTCCTGCATCCCTATAGTCAGTATAACTAAATCTAATGTTGCGCAGATTCTACAATGAATTGTTAACTTACACAATGCCAACAACTGAAAAATTGTAAAAAATAATGACCAACACACAGAAGGAAAAAAATAAATGTAAGCATTTTTTGCAGGGGGGCAAGCCTCACTGCACTCTAGTTATGAAAACAAGATCACCACTGATTCTAAAGACAACCACAAAGCATTCTATAGATATGGCAAGAATCTCAATGGCAACACTCAGATCTGCTCTGAGTTACAGCACAATGGCAATAAATATACAGAACCAACTGATATTGCCAACATCCTGGCAGATAGGTTCAGTGCTAACTTTATCCCCCTCTCACCCCCTAAAGGGCCCCATCTCTATACCAGAAGAATGCAAAGTTCCTGTAATCACGGCTGCACACATAAAAACCACACTCTCCAAAGCCAAGAACACAGCATCCATGGGAACTGACAACATCCCAGGCTGTGTTCTACATGAACTACAGAATGAACTGGTACCCCACCTTAAGTACCATGTTCAATCATAGCCTCACCTCAGGCTTTGTGCCCAGACACAGAGCAACTGTTATCCCACTCCACAAAGGGGGAGCCACCATGGACCCCGGGAACTACTGCCACATTAGCCTGACGAGACTGGTCTGCAAGGCTATGGAACGTATCATGGAACTTATAAACAATGACATTGGTAATCTCCAAACTCTGGACCTCACCCAGTTCAGGTTTGTAAAAGGTAGATCATGTCTCTTAAACCTGACAGACTTCTTTGAAGTGGTCACCAAAGCTGTAGATGAGGGTAAGGTGGTTCACACAGCCTATCTAGATCTCGCCAAGGCTTTTGACAACATCCCCCACTCTGGAATTATAGATAAACTCACTAAACTAGATATAAATTCCTATGTCACAATATGGGTTGCCAACTGGCTCACTGACAGAACCCACACTGTGAAAGTAGCAGACTCCAAATCCGACTTCAGACCAGTGACAAGTGGAGTACCACAGGGTTCAGTCCTGGGTCCTCTCCTGTTTGGTATCTACTTCTCGGAAGTACAGGCTAACACAGAAGGTCTTTTGCTAATGAAGTTCGCAGATGACTGCAAACTAGGAGCCATAATCGAAACTCCTAGCGATGTGGACATCCTACAAAAAGGCCTCACTGAGACAGATGCCTGGTGTTAAAGCCATGGCCTCAAGCTCAAAAAGTGCATTGTCATCCCTTTTGGTAAAAACTCTGTACCCATGAACTAACACATAGGTGGCAATCTACTTAACATCAAAAGTGTGATAAGAGACCTTGGGACACAGGTTGACAGTAGTCTCTCCTTTGATAATCACATCACCACAGTAATCAGGAAATCCTTCTACGTGGCACACCTCATCACAAAAGGTTTCTCATCCAGGAAAAAAGAGGTCATTGTTCCCCTCTACTCGTCACTCATTAGACTCATTATGGAGTACAATGCCCCTTTAGGTATGTACCTCACAAGACATCTACAACAACTGGAAAGGCAGCAGAAATACCACACAAAACGGATTACCAGCCTCACACAGATGCCGTATGCAGACCATCTAACAAAACTCCAGCTTTACTCCGTCGTATATCGCCTACTCAGAGGCGATCTCTGCCTAACATACAAAGCTATGTCAAACCTAGAGCTGTTGGTCATGCTCCACTTAAAGAAATCCCAATCCCTCCAAGCTACACACTCTAGGGACCTAAACCTTGTCACCACAATAAACAGAACATGCTGGAGGGATAGATTCCTGTCTCAGAGACTTCCCATACTCTGGAACAAACTAACTATCTATATCAAACAAAGCTCCACATTAGCACTCTTCAGGAAAAATCTTGATGATTGGATGGGAGATAGGAAATTCACCCCGGGGATCACTTTTGTGGCTCTGCTTGACAGGGGCACAGGAAAATAATTTTCTTGGCTGACGAAAGCCAGGGTACCTTTTTGGCTAGGCTTATATAGGCCCTAGGTCCATTAGCCTAGTACCTACCTCTAAACCGATGAACCTATTCCCCACAACATACAGCATACATAAATACATATACATATTTTATATATATATATATATATATATATATATATGCAAACAAACAAGCAAGCTGAAGAGCAGGAGTCACAATTTCTATAAAATCCACCGAGTTTATTGTACAAATGGTAAGCGCTTTCACAAATAAATTTGCTTCATCAGACCTAACTGATCAAATGTGGACATATATATATATATATATATATATATATATATATATATATATATATATATATATATATATATATATATATATATATATATATATATATGGGTCTACCTGAAAACACAGACACGCAAAAACACCAACAGCAAGATAACCGACACCACAAAACTGAAAGTTCAAAAACACGAAACTTCACAATCTTGACAATCAACAAAACAAATATCTTTTCCGTAAAACACACACACAGCACAAGCACACCAAAAACCTTACAAACCTACACTAAACCTTACATACACAACTATGTATGCACTAACCTTAACCCAAACCCTAACCCTAAGGTCTGTCACTATCGCACACTCACCTAACCCGCGCCCTAACTCACATAACCCGCCCCTAACCTTAAAGTCTGTCACTATCGCATACTTACCTTACCCGCACCCTGACCCTAATGTCCGTCACTATCACACACTTACCTTAACATGTCGGTGTTCTCAGAGTCGGGATTTTCAATCGTCGGTCATCTCCATTGTCGATCTTCTGGTGTCGATTATCTCATTGTAGGCGTTGTCAGCATTCGGTGTTTCGGGTAGACCCATACATATATATATATATATATATATATATATATATATATATATGTATATATATATATATATATATATATATATATATATATATATATATAAATATATTAAAAAACAATCCATGTAAGTTCCTTTGTCTCGGTTCTATTACATATATCTCCGAACCTCTCATCATCGCCTATAACATTCGTGACCATATATATGTATTTTTATAGGGGAGGGCATATGTATAGTGTCTTAGCAAAGCACATTATTGAGAATGATGAAGTCATCAGTTTAGATTTCGAGTGTTAGAGTTAATATATGATGATGAGAGGTTGGGAGATATATCTAATAGAACCGAGACAAAGGAACTTACATGGATTGTTAGGCTTAGAGCCCATTTGGGTAAGGGGCTAAATGACCATATAGCTATTACAGCAAAACTGAGAAATAGGAGACTTAGGAAGTAATGTAGATTTTATTTGAGTTATTATGTATTTTTACAATATTTTTTAATATATTTCTGGGTTATATTTTAAATGTGTAAGTACGTCTTTAAATGTGTAACTGTATGATTGGTTATTTTGAATTTAATTGAGTATAAAAGGAAATGACCTCATTTGATCAGTTAGGTCTGATGAAGCAAATTTATTTGTGAAAGCGCTTACCATTTGTACAATAAAGTCGGTGGATTTTATACAGATTGTGACTCCTGCTCTTCAGCTTGCTTGTTTGTTCGCATTTTTATTTGCTCTGGTGACTCTTGTGTTGTTTGGATTTTTATATATATATATATATATATATATATGGGTCTACTACTGGAGATCGAAATTACACTATTTCGAAATCCAGTAGTAGATGCCCACTAACGCGAAAGTGCACTTCACCGAAAGTGCACTTTTGCGAACACCACTAGAACGAACGGGCAATGTCCTCCACTGTGGTGCGGTAGTCATGGATGTTAGGGTTAGGGCTTCGGTTAAGGTCCGTGACTACCGCACCATAGTGGAGGACATAGGCCTGTAACTACTGCACCGTGGAGGACATACAATTTCCTCCACTGTGGTGTGGTTGTCATGGACCTTAGGGTTAGAGTTTGGGTTAAGGATAGTGAATAGCCCTACTAGCTATCCACTATCCTTAACCCAAGCCCTAACCCTAAGGTCCGTAACCATTCACTCAAGTGGTGTTCGCGAAACTGCACTTTAGGTGAAGCGCACTTTCGCGTTAGTGGGCATCTACTACTGGATTTCTGAATAGTGTAATTTCGATCTCCGGTAGTAGAGCCATAATATATATATATATATATATATATGTATATATATATATATATATATATATATATATATATATATATATATATATATAAATATATTAAAAAACAATCCATGTAAGTTCCTTTGTCTCGGTTCTATTACATATATCTCCGAACCTCTCATCATCGCCTATAACATTCGTGACCATATATATGTATTTTTATAGGGGAGGGCATATGTATAGTGTCTTAGCAAAGCACATTATTGAGAATGATGATAGTCATCAGTTTAGATTTCGAGTGTTAGAGTTAATATATGATGATGAGAGGTTGGGAGATATATCTAATAGAACCAAGACAAAGGAACTTACATGGATTGTTAGGCTTAGAGCCCATTTGGGTAAGGGGCTAAATGACCATATAGCTATTACAGCAAAACTGAGAAATAGGAGACTTAGGAAGTAATGTAGATTTTATTTGAGTTATTATGTATTTTTACAATGTTTTTTAATATATTTCTGGGTTATATTTTAAATGTGTAAGTACGTCTTTAAATGTGTAACTGTATGATTGGTTAGTTTGAATTTAATTGAGTATAAAAGGAAATGACCTCATTTGATCAGTTAGGTCTGATGAAGCAAATTTATTTGTGAAAGCACTTACCATTTGTACAATAAAGTCGGTGGATTTTATACAGATTGTGACTCCTGCTCTTCAGCTTGCTTGTTTGTTCGCATTTTTACTTGCTCTGGTGACTCTTGTGTTGTTTGGATTTTTATATATATATATATATATATATATATATATATATATATATATGGGTCTACTACTGGAGATCGAAATTACACTATTTTGAAATCCAGTAGTAGATGCCCACTAACGCGAAAGTGCACTTCACCGAAAGTGCACTTTTGCGAACACCACTAGAACGAACGGGCAATGTCCTCCACTGTGGTGCGGTAGTCATGGATGTTAGGGTTAGGGCTTCGGTTAAGGTCCGTGACTACCGCACCATAGTGGAGGACATAGGCCTGTAACTACTGCATCGTGGAGGACATACAATTTCCTCCACTGTGGTGTGGTTGTCATGGACCTTAGGGTTAGAGTTTGGGTTAAGGATAGTGAATAGCCCTACTAGCTATCCACTATCCTTAACCCAAGCCCTAACCCTAAGGTCCGTAACCATTCACTCAAGTGGTGTTCGCGAAACTGCACTTTAGGTGAAGCGCACTTTCGCGTTAGTGGGCATCTACTACTGGATTTCTGAATAGTGTAATTTCGATCTCCGGTAGTAGAGCCATAATATATATATATATATATATATATATATATATATATATATATATATATATATACCAACTCTATGGTCGCATCAACTTGAAGAAGGGGATATATCTCAAAAGAAGTCAATCATTGCTGGCACACACTTACAAATCATGCCAGCAATGATGTCCTATGGGGAGCAGCATTCAACCTTATGATTTTTCATTTTTTTTTCACCCTACAAATGACACTCAAGGAAATTTGCCTCAACCACCTGTAGAGGAATTTATTTGACATTAGGACAGGTTATTTAGCCCTTTTTATTTGAGTGTGTTTCATTTCATGGTTGCTGGTGACTACTTCTGTTTTTAATTTTTATAATAATAATTTTTTTATGTATGAATTCCAGTGTATCTCCTCCTTTTGGGCCTTCTGGCTCTGAATCAAAAATCATCATGATCTATATCTCCTTACTCCGTTTCACAAAATTATTAAATTTGACATCTTCCCCAAGTTTCTTGTAAACTCCATCCTAACCCCCTCCTTACTTCTTTAGATCACAATATAATGAGACTATCTCTTTCAACATCTGGATGCCCAATTTCAGTATTGTATCCTAAGACTTAAGATGCACTGCCATCAGGTATTAGAAACAACCCCCCCCGATGCACACACATACATGAGCTCTACAATAAACTGAAAAGAAATCTGAAGGAAAGACATCCATGCTCCTAATTCTTCCATTCTATTACATCCTAACCACTTGCTGCCCATCCTTCCAATCCTACTAACCATAATGTTTTAAGCCTGTATATAATTAATAGTAGCTCAGTTCAAATTACAAAGTATGGCATATCTGCACCATAGTATGACAGCTTTGAAATTAATGCACCATTTAAAAGAAAAACAGTGTCATTTTGCATTCTACATATTTTGCTGTCTAAATACTGACATTTTGTATTGACTGTACTACTATGACTTATTGTATAACTGTTGACAGTCTTCCTGATTGCATTAACAACTGAACAGTATTTTTCTCTGCTTCTTCATTGTCAGCCTTCTAACTAGAGGTTGCAGCTAAAATGGCTCCTTTTATGGGTTACTGTACCACCATAATTTAATAAATGAATAAATAAAATAAATATGGCCAACACTCTTCATTCTTCAGTACTATATTTCAGAATATTGCATGCTTGGAATTTTAGCACAAAAAATAAAAACAACTCTTTTTGGGTCAAATAAAATGTCCATAAATGTACTTTTTTCATGGATAAATACAACTCACACAACCCACACATTGAAGGCTGTGTGTTCAACCACAATTCCAACAAACATTAATTTACCCTACAGCCATGTGAAGGGGCAAAACTTAGTCTACAGCCTAGAAGACCTGGGTTCAAGTGGAAATATTGGTGCTAGTGGGCTCATTTGGGGAAGGGAAGGGGGAAGTGAACATCCTATGCAGGTTCATTCATTCTGGAGAAGTAGAGGTGATCTACTCTGCTGCACTGCTGACAACTTGCTAGAGTGACTCATGTCCAAAACTCAGCTTATAATTCCATCCCAGACAAGCTTCTCATGCGTCTAGAAAAAGACTAAGTCAAACACCTCATATTTTGCATTTCAATCAGTTGAAGCATGAGGAATCTGACCCAACATTTCAACTATGTGAATGCAAAACACAAAAACACACATACACACATATACATATGGCTTTTGTAGCCCACTGTGACTGCAGACCATGGCAATGTTTTAGTAATAGGTGGCTCAGTTGTAAGGCATACAGATACCATGTTCACCAGGCTGGATAAGAACAGTGTGACAGTGATCCATCCAAGATCCAGAATCTAACAAGGTCTGTTAGATCCTGACAAACATGATTATGACCTAATAACGGTCCATGTGAGGGTGTATGACCTTAGACACTCTAACCAAAGGGACATGCAGATGGATATGACTGGCCTTGTTATGTATGTGCCTGAGGCAGGAAACACACCGGTATTGAGTGGTATTTTGCCATCACCAAGAATGATGCCAAGATTCAAAGACAAGATAATTGGCTTTAATAATTGGCTATTTAGTTAGTGTCATTCTAGGGGATCAGGTATGTGTCAGCTTGGGATGAGATGGCTGACAAGTCTGCCCACTTTGCCAGAGATGACCTTCACCTCTATTACCAAGGCTCTTGCATTATGGCTAACAAGAGAAATAAACTGCTTAATGCTTATAAGAGGTCTTATTCTACCTATCTTAACAGCAAACTTAAACTAAAGAACAGCTTAATGGAAACATTAGGAAGCTCAAAGCTGAGTATGAAGTAAAAATAGTCACTAACCCAAAAATAGATCTAACTCTTTCTTTAACTATGTCAGGAAGTTAAGAACTAACATGCAACAGTGCTCTGAGCTAATCCACAAAAAGTACTGCACTCTCTGACCTCTGATAGAAATAGCTAATATCCTAGCTATCAAATTTAGTACAAATTTTATTCTACCCACAGTTATAGCTATCCAAAAGATTCCACAATTTCAACAACCTCCTTTAATTACTATGGAGCAAAGTCTCTCATCCCTTTCAAAAATCAAGAATATTTCATCTATGGGGCCTGACAACTAACCGAGTTGCCCAACCATCAACCCTTTAGAGCAGAGGGAGGCAAAGGGCAGATAAAAAAACAGGCCTAAATGATGTTATTAATATCAAATGTTTTTAAAGAATTGTAGGGTATATGTCAAAAAGTAAATGCATAGTTTGTCATTTTTTATTAGTCTCTTCATGAGTTTCCAAGATGTTGTCTTCAATTGTCAATTGTTTTTGATTATTTGATTGAATGATTTTTATTTGTGTTTTAATTAGGTTTAGAGTATTTAAAGTGATTTGTGTACTGTTTTTAACTTTTCTGATGAAGTCTTGCTGACAAAAGTGTTGCCCCGGGATTCATGAAGCTCGGCGCAAGGACGGCGGTAGGCTTGCGCCGACAGTGAAGATGGCGCAGTAGCACCAAATGCATATTAATGAAGGCGTGCTGCCACCACAGCCACGTGCACAGGAAAGGAGCGCGAGTGCATAGGGCATGTCGAAGTGCCGCACGGAGGTGTGGAAATGGCAGCTGTCGATGTTCAACCTAAAATGCTTGCATATAACAAGTTGCAAAATACTAATCACATCTGTCAGTGTCCGTGGATACTGAAACGTATGCAAAGCATGCAAGAAAGTTCCTGCGAATACAAAGTGAAGAAGCAAACACAAATGCACGGTAGGGAATAACGGGTCCCTATCCCGCGAACAAATGACATGGAAGACCATGTGGCCATAGTCTAACGCAGTGTAGATAGCTATACCAAGTGGAACTGAAACACATCATATGTTAGCGAGCCGCCAGTAGGTACGTCCAGCCCAATGGTGAGGGTCACCAGCTGACCCATAATGTGAGGGAGGGTACACAGCTGGGCAGATGTGTCCATAACAAAATACATGATAAATGTAGATATCTAGCGACCGTATGTCCAAATCATATCCCACAAGGCATGTAATAGTCACATACAAAAGGTATATCCATATTTCACATACCAAATGTGATAGGAAATAGAATAAGCATGTAAACGAAACAGAAGGAGCATATAAACAGCTACAACAATAAGGAAATATGTAGGCCGAAAGGAACAGTATTATCCATATCGTCGACTGTGGGGACGTATTGTCCAGTACAGTCAGATATGTGTATGGAATATATCCCATCCTGGACACAGGAAAAGGTGGCATCCTACCAATGAGTAGAGCAGGCTGCCAAAATCTGGAAATCAGCAGTACAAGCCGAACTTGTCAGGATGTGTCACAGTTGAATGGGTAGTACCCAGGTATACCAACCATGTAATGAAAGTTAAGTATGGGCGTGTACCTATGTGCGTGAGATATAGCATGTGGAAAGCAAACATGGCAGGGTAGTCCACACAACCATACAGGTACCTGACACATGTAGGGTATTCAATGTGTTACTCTGGTCGTGTCATGGGCCAACAACCAAAGCAGTGATGTATGGGGTGTGAGGAATCTGTGTGTGTGGAGGGTTGGTTAATGGTACAATCTTCCAAGGCGATACTGTGTCGTATGCAGAATAGGTGAACCAGAGGTGTATGAGGGAGTAGTGGGTGAAGCTGAAAGAAACACAAACACATGTATAAACAAATGCAATACAACCAGACAGGCCATACTTTAGAACACAATCCCACAAACATATGAATATTGAAATGTGCGATATAAATGTATAGACATGTCACCGGCACATACCCACAGATTGGTCCTAATGGAACTGGCCATAACAAATGGAACACACCTGGATGCATAATGGACTACCCAGCATCTGCTCCACATCACAAAACCCGCTCCCGTACCTGAACGTCCACCAAATCCAGCCATACTTGGCCTACTGGTTTGGTGCAGCCATAGCTACACATAGCGATCACTATGCATATGTAGTAGGTAGTGTCACCCTAGGCAGTTGCAGGATTGCACACTATGTATCCCTTGCATGTAAAACCCCCAGCACATTTTTGTAATGCCAGAAAAATGTTCATTATTTCTCTTGTTGTGGATCGGTCCAATTTTTGGATATCCCTCATGGGATACATAACCTGTGTAAACATTAGAATGGAAGACACAAAGTCCAGTCCTGTAGATATCTGGACACAAGTTGGAATGTGCATTAGAGGTGCATGACACTGGCCAGCCATAAATGGTCATGCATAACCTACTACCCAGGATCAAACACCTGCCCGCGACACATGTGTCTAGACACGAATAAGCAGGAGAATATATTGCACACATTCGCATAGTGGCACATGGTATAAGGGTGATGAAGGCACTGACGTAAACAGGATACCCCTGATCCACTGTGTGAGGGACAATTAATGTGTGTGTAGGTGTGACCTGACCAACAATGGTACAATGCCAAATGTCTTGTGACTGTAGGGAATAACCATGCACCATACTGCATGTAACAGTTGCCTAAAGCGGCCACGTCAGGATAGAATAAATGTAATTCGTACAAGAAACAGGCAAACAACAAAAGTGCCAAAGGTATAAGGCTTACAGCTAGGAAACAAATGGCTGTTCTAAACCTGCAGTGACTGTGGCTATGTGTTGGCCCAAACAATCTGGTGTCCGCAGTAGGGTTGTCATCTGTCCCACTTTGCGAGGGATAGTCCATCGTTGGACAGTTGTGTCCTGACAAAAGACATTTCAAATGGCAAATGTCCTGGGATTGTAGGACATAATTATGTCCCATATGTTATGTAATAGTAGCAGAAAATAATTATTGCAGTATCTGCAATACCTAAATGTTACAAGAAACAGAATAAGCAAATAAACCGCTACAACAATAGGCTTCTATGTAGGCAAATAAGTAAAGTTCTATCCATTGTACTGACCGTGGGTATGTGTCGGCTTGTAAAACCTGGTCTGTTCCGAAAATGTCCCATCTTGGCCATGTGAAAAGGTGCCAACCCTTGTCACGGGAATACAGCACAACCCGTACATATGACAATGTCAACGATACCAGTGGTCAGAGCAGTTGCACAATAACTGGCCAGACCCTTAAAAACTCACAAAGCCAGTGCCCTTTGGGGGAAAGGTGTTGAATGAGAATGACTACTTACAACAACGAAGAGTACTAGATGCATTTAACTGCAGACAATTAGTAGTATTATGAATCTGTCAACATGTTCCAAGTTAATAGTACTAATATGGTAGAAGTGTCCGTGATTGTCCCTGAGTTGTCATAGCCTTGACCCTGTCACTGTAGACACGAAATCATGAGGATCAGAGAGGTCCGTACACAGAAGTACACCAACCAACTGTCCCAGCTGTTGACTAGGCTATTGCATACCTGTAGTGATTTCATAACAGATGTCCAGAATAATATTCATTGTATGTATAAATGAATGAAATAGTCAAATGGGAAGGGAAATCACCCCCCCAACCTGTATTATGTAGTGGAACCACTCCCCACCCTAAATTATGTAGCGCTGACCCAATAATGTGGTCAGAGGTGCTCAAACACCTGCGTCTGTAAACACAGGTAGAATGTGAAACTCTGGACTAACTCTGTCCATGTGCTTCATCTGATCTTTGAACAGTGCCAGGGCAGTGCTAGTCACCAGTCGGCCGAGCCTAAACCCGGACCAGCAAATGAAAAGCCTGACAATTAAACACGCGTATGTGCGAGGACTATAAGCATAGGAGTTATGAATATCCTTGGAGCGAGTAGACTCACAGCACGGGTCCAGAGCAGTAGGAAACAGGGAATGTCCTAATTGTACTACTGTGGTTTTCACAGCAGGAGAATGGATTCCTGCTGTGTAAGGGAAGCGGTGAGGCATATGTCAGAGTAGCTATGAACCATGGGTATACATATAAATGAGCCAGAACACCAATAGTGTAGTGGTTACAGCATCCACCCAATGTAAAGGCATTCCCGGTGCAAGTACGACTATAGCACATATTAATTGTGTAATGAATGCTTCTGTGCTGAAAAGCCAACATTTATACATGTAAAGGTGACCGCGTTCGCATGGGTCCGTTAACTGAATTCCATCAAAGTGGTATTGTCATAAGGAATAAGACACATGTAATCCTAAAGACGTGCCTGTAAACATATGTAACTCAGAATAAGTAGATGCAAGTGGGCCTGCGTGGGTGTACGCAGCTGCTAGCATAGCAAATGTAGTTGTCTTCTACAGCTGTAACTTTCATATATATATATATATATATATATATATATATATATATATATATATATATATAGATAGATGTGTATAGAGAAATATCCACAGACATAACATAAATATGCAATAATATAGCTACATATCTATCTATCTATCTATATATATATATATATATATATATATATTAGGAACACTGAAAGACGAAAGCAAACCTAAGGGTTGTGAAGGGATTCCAGAGCAAGTTAGGAATTATGAAGTGCTCGCAGCGTATGTCACATAAAGCTGCATAAGTGTGGGTAGAGCACCACTCTCCACACCAGAGGCAGGGCTATACCAGTGGCCATAACATCTTTGAAGTGCTCTGTCAACATTGTAAACAGACGGAATGTAGGACATGTTACGACCACCTACACTTGTAACCCACAAATCGTTCGTAATCCATAACACCAGGAAAGGTACGTATGTGCAAATATGAATGGATGGTGAGCCTGTGAATACACGAGGTGGTACAAAATGTGTGTAGGGCCCCAACGCTCATGAGAGGGCAATGTGTAAAGGTGTGTCATGGCTGCGATATCAGGTGTATAATGTCTGTTATGCAGGGAAACTCAACATGGGTGTGCAGGAGAAACCATGGATATGCGAGTATGGACACAGGAGTGATAGGGTATGTTGCGCTGGGTGCAATGGAGCGGCCCGTGGAGGTCGGCTAGTACGTAGTTGCGATTCCCAGATAGAATGTCATTTGCTTGTCTGGAGACATGCGTGAATGGGCGTATCATTGTCGGATGTTGTGCATCACGTCTGGCAGCCCGACACATAAAACCTATATGCCACCCATGAGCGGAACGGAGTTCTGCTGTGACAACCCCAAACCGGGAAAAGCAGAAAGACACAACTACATGAAGACAACAATTTGTCAACATACAGTCACAGTAACACAAACACACATCCTATGAACAGTAATAATATGAATGTGTACAGTAACAAACACAGTAGCAGGAATAATAGGCTGCGCATACGAGGAATAGGTGGAATGACACTATCACAACCCAGTTAGCAGCGGCACCCCAGACATGAAAAACTTGCGACATCTGTCCGCTGCATAATGTGCAATATACTGAGCACAAGTTCACTGGAGTGAAGTGTCGGTGTCAGAATGACTAAGGCAAAAGTATGCTGTTGAAGCAGGGATAAAACCAATACACATGTGTAAGTGTCCATGTCCGGGAAATGTATAGGTTAACGGACACACAGATGTATATATAGATAAAAACGTATATATACACATAGCTATAATAATTTACATACACAATACGGATATATATATATATATGTATACATATATATATATATATATATATATATATATATATATATATATATATATATATATATATATATATATATATATATATATATATATATATATATATATATACACACGCACACACACACAAGGATATACTACAGATATATATAGATATATATATATATATATATATATATATATATATATATATATATACACAAACAACAGGTAGTGATATATACACATACACACAAAACAAACTATATGTCAGTGTAGATATACACATTCACATAAATAGGTTACTCCACAGCAATTAGGGGTAACATATTTACAGCCCAGGCATTTGTGACTGGGAGGTCCAATAAAGAAACGTTGTACCCCCCACATCGCCCAGCTAGGCCAGACAGACATACAGACAGGCAATACAGATCAATACACTGCCGCCGTCCAAAACACTGGTAGGAAAGGACCAGTGGGAGAGTTCTGCAAGGTCTACACTTTAAACATGGATAACGGTGTCTCTTGCGGGACCCCAAAACTTCAGGTATGAAATAATCTACTGACACTAATATGAGCAGGATGTAGGTGTACATGGAACAGTAGGTTGTGCAAGTGTGATAATACATGGGTTGAAAAAGCGTACGACATGTGTCCCGAGATGGGGAGAGTGGGCAATGTGTAGGGGTGTGCTCATACCCCAGCTGCGCTCGCAGTAAGTATTTGTCACAACTGCTGTAGAGGGGTGCTAGGTAGGTGGAGCATGGGTATGCATTAATGGGCTTAAGTGTGCAGGTGCTGGTTGGCAGAGATGTAGTAGGCCCGCCCAGTGGAAGTCATTAATATACCTATGTGGGCATAGCATACACTTACACCTCCCAAACTAGAAGAGCACATCTACCGGATAGTTTGTAAACCATCGGGGAATACATAGAGACCTACACAGTGCCCTGTACCTGATTAGCATGGATGTCCATAGTTATGTATCTGAATGTAACAAAGTCCAACTAAACACTGCCAGAACTACTGATATTAGGTGAACAGGTGGTGGAATACAGGTAATGACAGATGACAACATGTATGAGTCATAAGCAGCATGTACCTTGACAAACGTGAATGAATACATATGTTCTGTGATTGTGAATGTGTCTGGTTAATAGAACCAATCGTCTAAATGTGTCCCACAGGGTGTTATGCATTGTTCCTGATATGGTGTTCAGTCACACCCATTGGTATGTGAGTTCTGCTACTGACGGAAAGTGCATAAGTTGCTGACCACCTCAGGTAGATGATAGCATAATAGAAGAGGTTAAACACCCGTACGCCTGCAAGGGACACACCCCATCTGGGCAGTTGTGTCTTGCAAAACGACAGTTATGGCACATGGCCTGTGCATACCTCTCAACTGTCCCTGATTTTCACGGATGTCCCTGATTTTGACTCAGATTTTAACCCTGTCCCTCTTAATCCCTCCTAAAACTAGTGACTTTTGGAGGAAAGGTGGTTAATTACACGTAATGAATAATGACAATAATTAAGAGTTATAAACATTTAGTTCAGAAATTGTGTATTAATTCGTACACTCTGATTCTGTCAATGTTTCAAGTTAATAGCACTAATATTTTACAAGTGTCCCTGATTGTCCCTGAATTTTTTCTGTCTTGTCCCTGATTCTGTTGAAATTTGTCCCCAATTGGTTGAGAGGTCTGGGCCTGTGAGTTCGGAAATGGAGGCTATATAGTGTGTGTAGTGGTGTCAGACATCAATTTGTCATATCAGTAACAGCTACATGTAATAGGAAACAGTATTATCAATGATAATGCTACATGAATAACCTTAACGTATGCAAACCGTGGAGGTCGTCTGTGTACTACTGGCTGTGGGTCAGACCTCTCAACCAATTGGGGACAAATTTCAACAGAATCACGGACAAGTCAAGAAAACACAAGGACAATCATGGACACATTTAAAATATTAGAGCTATTAACTGGAAACATTGACAGAATCAGAGCATATGAATTAATACTCATTTTCTGAAGTAAAAGAAGTTTGTAACTCTTAATTATTGTCATTATTCATTAAGTGTAATTCATCACCTTTCCTTCAAATGTCACTAGTTTTAGGAGGGATTAAGAGGGACAGAGTTAAAATTTGATTCAAAATCAGGGACGGCCCTGAAGATCAGGGAAAGGTGAGAGGTATGCTGTGGGTATGTGTTGCCTCGACACATGTGATAGCTCTACATATAGGGTCTATAGGTCCGCCACCAGTCTGAATGGCCAAAGTGGAACCTGCTCTGTAGAACTGTCAGATGTACTAGGGCAGAACATACTTACAGCCATGCATAGTACTGAAATATACATATCAGAGCAAATCAAAGCGTAGTCTAGCAGCAGTATAGTTGCTTATGCTACTACATATGACATATCGACGTGTCAGGTATACAAGACCTGTAACAAACAACCAGTACAGACACCTACAACATGAGAAAGTCCCCTAATCAGGACAGTTGCAATGGCTAGAGTATTGTCCATACCACTCAACTGTCCCTGAATGTCAGGTACGTCCCTGAGTTTGACTGAAAGTCTAACTGTGTCCCTCTTAATCCCTCCTAAATGTAATGGCTGTTGAAGGAAAGGTGGTGAATTACACTTACTCACTAATGACAATAAGTACAAGTTATAAACAACTGTTACCTCAGAATATGTGTATTATGTCATATGTTCTGATTCTGTCAATGTGCCAAGTTAATAGCACTACTTTTGTAAAAGTGTCCCTGTTTTTCATGACCTGTCCCTGAGTCTGCAGAAATGTGTCCCCGATTGGTGGAGAGTTCTGGTATTGTCACATGTGATGTGTGATGAGGGACTGTCCCATGCAAAGTGGGAAAGGTGTCAATCCTACAGTCTCCCGTCGTGCAATCTGAAAGGTGGTCAATGTGCAGTTGGTATGCGATAGCATGACTCGGCAGACAGCTGCGTTAACACACTCAAGTCACATGTCAGCATTGCAGAGTATCGGTTCCCATTATCAGGCAGATGGGAGCAGATCATATGAGGAACATGCATATAATATGATTACGTCACTGGACAGGCCGCCGAGTCCGTACAGTTGAACGGCTGCCATCGCAAAATGGTTACACATACCCGATACTGTAGTCATGTAGTCCGATGTAATACGCATCATAAGGGATCGCATACACCCAGCGTGAGTGACAAATGTAAGCGGAAATGTCAGAGAGCGAGCGGCTGTAAGTGTGTTTGTCTACCAGTATGCCAGTAGTGCCCTGTCAAAGAAATGTGGAGTGTAAGCGTGTATAAGGTGCTGTGACCAGAGGTCAGCAGTGCTTAACACTGTGCAAACCCACGCACAACAGCTTCCACCTGCTGGACTGTGCCTTACCTAGTTTGTATCCAAAGGCGTCGGCCTGTCCGCAAACAAAGAACCGCCCTATACACATGATGGTAGAAGTATCTTGCGCACATAGCTCATGTGAATTAACAATAGACCATGGCATATGTACAGACAATAGACCACAAACACCATACAGCACAGACATCCAACAGTATAGCAATGTACTGGCAGATATGTCCGGACCACTGGTGTGTGCATGCCTGGCCGTCCTGTGTTTCAGTGTGTGAGCATGTCCAGTATGACTGTTATGAATGTTGTAGACTGACAATACCATCATGTGTGTGAGCATGCAAAGTATGGTCAACTGTATTGCATGTGACACATGTCCAGATAGTTAGTACCGTGTTGCTGACCCCTCCGTTCTACACAGACAGGTGGCATGCTGTGTCTGCAGGGTAGCTAATGGTCATGTGGCATTGACAGTTGCTACATGTCTGTATAGCGTGGGGGGACATGCAAACACAGTCCTACACAGCACCGTGGGTGGTGCACATGACTCTCACATGTGTAGGTGTGATGGGGGGCACAGCCAATAGTTGTACACATCTGCCGCTACTGTACTGGTCTGCCGGGTACTCCATGTCAGTCTGTGGACCTACCTAAATTGCTGGTTGGAGGGATATCAGGGTATGTCAGTTCCCAGCATTAATTAACAGCACAGTGGTGTTGGATGTCCTATTACACATCCTACATCAAACAGCCTGGCCTGCTGTCATCTGTGTGTGTCATAGGGGGTTGGGGTCAGTCATTGGGCATATCCACAGGCCATCGTATATCATTTTTCTGTATTGGTCCACATCTGTCCAGCTGCATGGAACATGTGTGGGCTCTACGGACACACATGATGGTCAGCCCATAAGCTGCAGTGGGTAGGACACCCTGTGTACTACAGGCTACCATTGTGACTCCCGTATGTGCTACAGAGGTCATGGTGCCACTATGGATGTGCACTGTCTGCTGACCTAACATTTGGCCACCACAGTCACTTGTTTGCTCACATACATACCAGGGCAATGGGTAAGTACACAATCTAATACAACTGCCACTTGTTAGGTCAGTAGACATACCCTGGTTGTGTTACAGACTTGAGGACGGTGCTGTAGTGCTGCCTATGTCGGATGCACACAGTGCACCTCCCATACATGGCCGAGCACAGGTACTGTCATGTTTGGTATCCATTGTACTGTGTGCAGGTCAGAGAGGGGAAATCCGTGGGTACCTACTGTGTCAGTGCATATGCCTTGTGTTGCCTCTTTGCCAAGGGCTGGTCATAGTGTGCATGGGCTGTTGCTGACTGTGCCCTACTCAGCTAGTTCCTTCACCAAGTCACACTGTGCTTGTACAGGCCTTGGCAGTGGTGTTGGGTTGTGTGGCCCTGCCCTATGCTGTTCCTGCTGCAACTGTTACTGCAGAATAACATTGTGTAGCATAGCAAATAACATAACAACATGTATGCATGTAGCTTGTAACTACTGCAGAGCCCCAACAGATGTGTCCGGATACCAGAACTGTGAACCGAGCATCCCAAACACATGCACATGTATATGCCTTGCCTGTGCATCCACCTCAGTATGGTGTGAGTGTTCAGGTGTGTGTGCATCGCTGATGGGTGTTATAAGCCACTACACCAGTGTTTACCTAGCATCCCCCACTAGGAGAGTGTAGGGGATGTCCACATAGGCATTGATGTGCTACAGCTGTGTCAGATGCCATATATCGGACACATCACAGCTTCCAGGGCAGACAGCACACACATTCAATCTCATGCCCTGGCCATCGCATAGGGCCTAGCTATTGGAGGGTATGCCCCTGCACTGATTGTAGGCCCTACCCTGCTCCCTGAGTGGTGCTACGTGTGCAGGCTATAGCACCCAGTACCCCAGGGTACTCATTCATGTGGTCAAACAGATTCATATTGCTGGTCCACTAATCACGTGTGTGGAGGACCTGTACGTACTCACTAGCATGTGTTGACATGCCATCTGTGAACTGGTGCAATACTCTGGATGCAGATGCCTGTGAGATACCCATGATATCCCCAGTTGTGCTGTGTGAGGTACCTGTGGCTAGTACACCTAGGACAACACATCCCATGGTATCCACTGTGATGCGTTCCCCTCAGCCTGTCTGATGTGTTAGGCACAGGTCAACAAGCTGCTGTAGGAGGTCTCTGTCCACCCCATAGTGCTCCAACATCCCCAGCCCATGTACACCCTGGTAAGTCACCCTAGGTCTATAAAGTCTTATGTCACCCCAGTAACGGTTGTTCAGCAGCATACACATCCGCACTGCCCCAGCCTCCTGCACATGTTGGTATATGTTTCCTGCTGCAGCCCGTGTCATTTGGTTGGACTGTGTCGTGAAATGTCCCTGCAGGTATACACCAGTGGTGTAGTGTGGATGAAACGTGTGTATACTGCTTGCTCGCATTAATGTACTGTTCATGTGCAGGCTGGCAATGTCATCAGTCGATTGTGCTAATCAACACCTGTTTGTGCAGCCTGGACACCCTGACTACCCCACCACTGCTGTCATCCCACCCAACATCACCAGGCAGGTATAGAGACACCCCTAGCTTAGGTTTGCTAAGGCAGGAGCAGTCCCAAGGCACAGTTCTGCAATGTACGTACAGTATGCCTGATCCCCCTCCCATGCTGTCAACTATATGCGAGACCTGCACCTGGCTGACTACACACATACACTCCAGGGACCAGCAGCACACCCTGGTGATAAATGCGATACACCATAGTCAACCTCATCTGCATAATATAGTCTTCTAATGAATAGTTATATGACCCATACCAAACCTCCAACATATTAACCACTGCTCAGTGTTGCTCAGAGCCTCACACAACTGGCAACAGGTGCCTTACCATCACCATATTCAATGTCCCATGGTCTGCGCAGCAACAAAATAACCGGTGTCTACACGACTACAACCCATGGCCCTGCACACCACAGATGATGTGCATTAACACCACGCCATGACAGATATACACAGATCCCAGGTTATCACGTACAGATCATCCAGCACAAATAGTCAAAAGTGCTGATGCCCCCAGACATATGTTCACATCTATGTCCACCTCTACATCTACATATATCACATATATTATTTGTAGACATATATACATGGACATATATATATATATATATATATATATATATATATGTATATATACATATACACATATACATGTACACACATATGTAGATATGGTATTGATATCACAACAGCGAACCACATGACAGCAATGCATTAGACAGGAATGGAAAGGAAATTGCATGTGCCACCTGCATCATGTAGTGTAGTTAATATCAAGGCACATGTGTTATGTTGCATCACACGGGTCAGACCATAGCAGGGGTAAGAGTAGGGCTGCTGACAGTTACTCACCAGACCTATTGGCGACTTTATGTGTTGACAACTCTGTGTCTTGGCAGAATATGTGGGCTGTGGACATTAAATAGGTCAGCAACAAAACAAACTGGACACATCCTGCAGCTAGCCACCCACAGATACCAACACATACGGTATAACTGCCAAACACACACCTGTCATGCCCTGGAATCGAGCATCTACCTGTGTAGTCTACCACACTACAGCATTATGCAGTAACAGAATGCGCTACCGAGTTCCGGCATCACTGCACTCCCACAGGCATACTTCTAGGTGGATGACATCATCTGCAAAGGCAAAGACGCCAATAGGGAATGTATGTGGTGTGAGCCGTCTAAAAGCATTACTGTGTCCCCAGGCAGCCACGCACACACCTGGCAGTGCTGGGAGTTGAACATACACCTAGCTACCTTATCACACTGCAGCATTATGCAGTTACAGAACACGCTACCGAGATTACTGAACACAGCACTCCCAGAGACATACTTCTAGGTGGGTGACATCATCCGCAAGGGTAAAGACGCCGATAGGGAATGTATGTGGTGTGAGGTGTCTAAAAGCATTACTGTGTCCCCAGGCAGCTGGAAACACACACACACACACACACACACACACACCTGTCAGGGCTGGGAGTCGAACATACACCTAACTACCTTATCACACTACAGCATTACGCAGTTACAGAATGCGCTACCGAGATTTCTGAACACAGCACTCCCAGAGGCATACTTCTAGGTGGGTGACATCATCCACAAAGGCAAACACGCCGATAGGGAATGTATGTGGTGTGAGGCGTCTAAAAGCATTACTCTGTCCCCAGGCAGCTGGAAATACACACACACAGGCACAGGTATGGCTGGGAGTCGAACATACACCTAACTACCTCATCACACTACAGCATTATGCAGTTACAGAACACGCTACCGAGATTACTGAACACAGCACTCTCAGAGGCATACTTCTAGGTGGGTGACATCATCCGCAAAGGCAAAAACGCCGATAGGGAATGTATGTGGTGTGAGCCACCTAAAAGCATTACTCTGTCCCCAAGCAGCTTGAAATACACACACACACTTGGCAGGGCTGGGAGTCGAACATACACCTAACTACCTTATCACACTACAGCATTATGCAGTTACAGAATGCGCTACCAAGATTATTGAACACAGCACTCCCAGAGGCATACTTCTAGGTGGGTGACATCATCCGCAAAGGCAAAGACGCCGATAGGGAATGTATGAGATGTGAGCCATCTAAAAGCATTACTCTGTCCCCAGACAGCTGGAAACACACACACACACACACACACACACACACACACACACACACACACACACACACACACACACGCACACACACACAGGCACACACTTGGCAGGGCTGGGAGTCGAACATACACCTAACTACCTTATCACACTACAGCATTATGCAGTTACAGAACTCGCTACCGAGATTACTGAACACAGCACTCTCAAAGGCATACTTCTAGGTGGGTGACATCATCCGCAAAGGCAAAGACGCCGATAGGGAATGTATGAGGTGTGAGCCATCTAAAAGCATTACTCTGTCCCCAAGCAGCTGGAAACACACACACACACACACACACACACACAGGCACACACTTGACAGGGCTGGGAGTTGAACATACTCCTAACTACCTTATCACACTACAGCATTACGCAGTTACAGAATGCGCTACCGAGATTACTGAACACATCACTCCCAGAGACATACTTCTAGGTGGGTGACATCATCCGCAAGGGTAAAGACGCCGATAGGGAATGTATGTGGTGTGAGGTGTCTAAAAGCATTACTGTGTCCCCAGGCAGCTGGAAACACACACACACACACACACACACACACATACACACACACATACACCTGTCAGGGCTGGGAGTCGAACATACACCTAACTACCTTATCACACTACAGCATTACGCAGTTACAGAATGCGCTACTGAGATTTCTGAACACAGCACTCCCAGAGGCATACTTCTAGGTGGGTGACATCATCCGTAAACGCAAACACGCCGATAGGGAATGTATGTGGTATGAGGCGTCTAAAAGCATTACTCTGTCCCCAGGCAGCTGGAAATACACACACACAGGCACAGGCACGGCTGGGAGTCAAACATACACCTAACTACCTCATCACACTACAGCATTATGCAGTTACAGAACACGCTACCGAGATTACTGAACACAGCACTCTCAGAGGCATACTTCTAGGTGGGTGACATCATCCACAAAGGCAAAAACGCCGATAGGGAATGTATGTGGTGTGAGCCACCTAAAAGCATTACTCTGTCCCCAAGCAGCTGGAAATACACACACACACTTGGCAGGGCTGGGAGTCGAACATACACCTAACTACCTTATCACACTACAGCATTATGCAGTTACAGAATGCGCTACCAAGATTATTGAACACAGCACTCCCAGAGGCATACTTCTAGGTGGGTGACATCATCCGCAAAGGCAAAGACGCCGATAGGGAATGTATGAGGTGTGAGCCATCTAAAAGCATTACTCTGTCCCCAGACAGCTGGAAACACACACACACACACACACACACACACACACACACACGCACACACTTGGCAGGGCTGGGAGTCGAACATACACCTAACTACCTTATCACACTACAGCATTATGCAGATACAGAACTCGCTACCGAGATTACTGAACACAGCACTCTCAAAGGCATACTTCTAGGTGGGTGACATCATCCACAAAGGCAAAGACGACGATAGGGAATGTATGAGGTGTGAGCCATCTAAAAGCATTACTCTGTCCCCAAGCAGCTGGAAACGCACACACACACACACACACACACAGGCACACACTTGACAGGGCTGGGAGTTGAACATACTCCTAACTACCTTATCACACT
Source organism: Protopterus annectens (assembly GCF_019279795.1). Lineage (NCBI taxonomy): Eukaryota > Metazoa > Chordata > Ceratodontiformes > Protopteridae > Protopterus > Protopterus annectens. Next base: position 94,845,271 of record NC_056732.1, on the reverse strand, counting down.
ACAGCATTACGCAGTTACAGAATGCGCTACCGAGATTACTGAACACAGCACTCCCAGAGGCATACTTCTAGGTGGATGACATCATCCACAAAGGCAAGGACGCCGATAGGGAATGTATAGAGAGTGAGCAGTCTGAAAGCATATTACTGTCCCAAGGTAGACATAGACAAACACACGGCAGTGGTGTGATCGGGGCAACTAAATATCTACAGAGCACTACAACAACACTACATAGATACGGGACATGCCACAGACAGTACACCCTTCAAGACAGTCAACCAGTGTGTTCAATGTAGGCATCCATCGTGACGTTGAAAATGGACATCTGTTGCCTGGATGACCACCATCGCTATACAGGATGTCAATGGCCATGCCCATACACAGAGGCACATCACCAACACAAGGTGTCACTGGGCATGCCCACATGCTTAGTATCACACGTCCGTTTGGAATGTACTGTGTGTCCATCTACACAATGGCATACTGGGCATGCTCACACACTTAGCAGTTGCAAAGGGCCATCTTGCATGCACACGGATTCTAAACACAGAAGGGCACAGTTTGGAATGTACTGTGTGTCCATCTACACAATGGTGTACTGGGCATGCTCACACACATAGCAGTTGCAAAGGGCCATCTTGCATGCACACGGATTCTAAACATGGAAGGGTGCAGTTTGGAATGTACTGTGTGTCCATCTACACAACAGCGTACTGGGCATGCTCACACACTTAGCAGTTGCAAAAGGCCGTCTTGCATGCACACGGATTCTAAACATGGAAGGGCACAGTATGATGTTACTCTCCCCATGTACATGAATGCCATTCACATGTACTGACCAGTACACACTCAGGAGTCATCACAGATGTCTCAGGTGCAGATCACAGAAGTACACACTGCAGTCTACAATGTAGCCCTCAGACATCACCATGTCGTTGGACCAGCAATACACAGCCATACATTACCACAACACCATGTGACTCATGACCAGTGGACTGTACATAGGTCTACAGCAACTGTGCAGACTACACATCTACCGACAGGGTTCCATCATGTGTTATGCATTGCAATGATACCACTGTAATAACCAGATCAGCTCTACACATACCAGGGGCCCTGGGTCTTACACAGCTGTGACAGATGACTGTCGGTGTACACCATAGAACACACATGTTTGGATATGACATACATGTAATCACAGTGGATATGTGCATGGACCACACACACAACACATATGTACATAGCATAACTTTTGCTGTCCTCCGTGCAGACAAGTGGCTATAGCAATCACACACACGCAAATGGAAGGTGGGTCCATGGCTGTTGAATGCTAACAGTACATGAGGTAGCAATGTTGACCGAGGACACATTCCCTCTGTACTAGTTACCTATGACACCCATCATATCATACAACAGTCCATGTGTTATGTATGTCATCACACATGTCTACCAATTGCAATGCATACAAACATGGCTACATGACAGGCATGTAGGACCAACACACATGTACAATTTGTAGTGTGCATGCAGCTACCATGCATGTGCAGTAGCTGATGTATGTAACTCATCTGTGCCTAACTACAACATGCAGTTGCAATGCAGCCACATCATTGACACCTGTATATGGTGACATATTGACAGTACGGTAGTATGTACATCAGGTATGGATGGATGCGTGTACATAAAGTGGTGATCTATCTGTGCAGATGGATATTTGCCGGGGACGGCTCACAGGTATGTCACACGCCATCCTACCATTACATGTGCAAACAGTACGCTATGTTACTGTTACTTGACGGTAAAGACATAAAACCTACACAGCGGTCAGGTGTTACTGACTGTATGTCACCTGACACCTGTAACACTTACATCCTCCCATGTGCATATAGCACCACAATTGCTGGACTTAGCGTTGGTACACATAATGTGGCCAATACTGCTGCATGTCTGTCAGATGTATCATCATATAGCAGGTGTATCATTCACAGTACTACCATGTGTGTTTGCCTGTGTGACCATATATGCCACATATGGTGGGGATTGCATCCCAATTATTACACACCCCTGTACACTGTTGTAGAGATCTGTACATACTGCAGTGTGGAAAGCATGACATAGACAGGGGTGGTGTGTGTATCACACACATCAGCTATCCGTATGTGTATGACATTTGTGGTCTCCACAGTGTGTGTGTGTGTGTGTGTGTGTGTGTGTGTGTGTGTGTGTGTGTGTGTGTGTGTGTGTGTGTGTGTGTGTGTATGTATGGCTGTCTGGTGCATGGAGTGAGGGTGTATGCTACCATACAGAACACACAGGATCCCTAACCCCTCATGGTGATGCAGTCTACTACCCTGTTTATGCCATCGGTCTCAGCAGTACTTGCTACCTGTACATGTTCTTTCTCTGTTTTGCGTCATGTGGGTGCACAGTACTGTGAGGGTGATGACCACATAGGCAGGGGTCCTCACCTCAACACTATGGGGTGTGCGTTATAGTGTTGTTGACCCCGTGAGTGTGGGCATATTCCTGTAATGTGACAGGGTATTACTGCTACACAGTAAGGCCTCGTGCTATCAGGTGGCCTCTAACGTTATCATCAGCCGGACCGTTGTGTACAAGCCCTGCACCATGTCAACATACCTGTGATGTGACCTGGTATGGATGTCACGTCTCTAGCCACAGTAGCCTATTAAACTGCCCACATGCTTCTGGATCAGTATATGTGTGGACATCTGTGGTATGTTAGCCTTTCCAACAGTCAGGTTGAGGCTACGTATAGCATGCTGATATTGCCATACGTGCCTGTGAGTACTCCACAGTTACACATGGGAGACTGCAAACACTGCTACCTGTAGGCACATGCAAGTAGACCATAAGTAGGGAACCAGGGCATCATTACCAACATGCTGTTACTGTTGTGACCAAGACACATACTGTGAACATATAACAATGCATGCTAAACCTGTACTACATAGTATGTCTGGTGTGTGTTAACAGTACCCAACTAATGTAATATACACTTCTCACTATTCTTACACAACTAATGTAATATACACTTCTCTCACTATTCTTGCACAACTAATGCAATATACACTTCTCTCACTATTCTGTCCACCCTGTGCATCAGACCATTTGTGCATGTCCCTGCACCGATGGTGTGGATGACAGGGATGCAGCACAGGCCTCATCATATGCACAATGTGATAATGTTTGCCAGGGGCATAGGCTGCACCAATGGATGACATCATGTGTGTGGGTAAGGGCTGGTGATATGATTGGACATGTCTGTTCAGTATGCATGTGGGTGTTGTGGTGCCCTACAGATGTGTTTGCTGTGTGCGTGTATGTGTGCACACAGTTCTGCCTTTTGTGAGGCCTACACAGGGGTATTATTGACAGCTCCAGACTGTACAGACCAGGTTGTACAGCTCACTGTGTCTGGCCATGGCCACGTGACCTGTGCCTGCCAGGGGTTGCATGGGCACTACCAGGCAGAGGTACAAATTGGCAACTGTCCGACAACACATGTCCACTGGAACCGTGTCCCCACTGGGAATGTCCAGGGCCATGTCCACATGGCCTGCTGTGTCCTGGTGTGAACAGCGCAGCACCAGCTGCACTGCTACTGCTACCGGCACTATGGGAGCGGGCATGTGAGGTGGCACGCTCACGTTGACCTGCACTAGGTGGTGTAGCTGGCCTATGTCCATGTGGCCTATGCCTCACTCCTACCAGATGTTCCAGCACAGACAGCTCACGCTCATGGATTGCCATGCCACGGTCAAGGATTCCGACAATGTCACCCAATCGCCTGTCCAGAACATCAGCAATCTGCTGTTGAGCATTTGCCAATGCCTGGATGTTGTCATTTAGGGTACAGATAGCAGCCCTCTGCAGCCTCTGCCCGTCTCTGTTCTGCCATTCAGCATGTGCCTGTGCTGCCATTACAGTCTGGAACATGCGTCTGGTGATACCAGCTGCTGCACTCTGTCCTGCAGGTGCATGTCTGCCAGAGGTCCTCCTACGAGCAGCACTGGCCACATGCCTGTGTGGCACATCTGTAGTCATTACACTGACACCATGGTGTGGAGACACACCTTCTGTAGCCACCACACATTCCTGTTCCACGCTAACAGATGCTGACTGTCCTTCCTCTATGGCCACTGGTGATGCGGTATGTGTTGGCAGCAGAACTATGTGTGGGGAAGAGGGGGACATAGCTGGGATGGCAACCATTGGCACAGATTCAGCCCCTGACAACCCTGCCTGTACCTCATGCATATGTTCATCACTGCTAGTATCTGTGGGGACACTAACATCAGATGGACCACAGGAGGGTAATGCACCTACATCACCTGTGAATGCAAAAAAAGACTCTAAATTACAATAGACACACAGACACACACACAGACACACCATGCATGTGATTTGACAGATGGCATGCAGCATGCCTGTGATACAGCAGACAGCATGCAGCTCAGACATTAATAGTGTTAGTTAGCATACCTCCCTGGTGTGCACACCACAAGCAGGTGTCATATCAGTAGCCATACAGTTCACACAATCACGGTAGTATGCATGCATCCCCATGATACACCATGTGGACCAGAACAGGATAACAGTACACATGGCCGACGTGACCTTGACATGTAATCTGCTGACGTGTGCATTAACATGCATACATGTCTGACACAATGGTGTCCTGACACATGTACAGTGTCGTAATGGGCAAACATTGTGGTGTTTTCTGTATGCCCTATAGATAGAATGCATGTTTAGCAAATGTGCATGAACATGGAAGGGTAGTGCGAGCCATCTACATTGCTATATAGTGTGAAGTACAGACACTCTGCCATTGCATGGCATCATGAGGCATCTATATTGCTATACAGTGCATAATATGTACACATTGCATAGCTATAACTGCATGCATACCCATGACATAACTGTGGATTGTGACCCACAATGTTGAGGTGTATACACACCAAACCATGCTGTGTCATGTGACAGTTCACTGGAGGACCTACAGATGACACCCCTGCACAACTACTACAGGGTCTTAGCTGCCTGGCAACCATGACCACACATAGCAGACTTGTCAATTCACCATGTCCCACATGACATTGATGCACCACACACACACAAGGTGCACAGCTAACGGTGATATCCTACAGCAGCAAGGGAAATATACAGTATCTGTGGCCTGATATGGTGTAAATATCTGCGGAAGCTGTACAGGTGACTACTGTCATGCTATGACAGTCATGATGTTCAACACATCTTATATGGCAGACTTCAGTGACACCTCCACTAGCTGTGCACAGGCTTTTAGGATGTCCAGTGTACCACATCAACTGTATAATCAGTCAACTAAGGCTATAATTGGACCATGTTTGAACAATGTGCAACTGGGTGTATACACATCACATCTACTGTGTGGCTACATGTCTCTGGCCATCCCCTATGGCCATGTGTGCACATGTGTTGGCCAAATGTGTGTGATGGCCATCTATCTCACATGTCTGTGTTGTTCCATATGACATACACCCATAGATGTCAGATATGTCACCATCCACAGGCTATGCAGACAACGGGTTGTATGTTTGGTATGTGGGGTATGGGTTATGGGATAGTGTGACAATATTGCAGCCAGAACACTACGTGTCTGGGACATGTCAGATGGCACATCACAATGTGTGCACCCATTGCAGGGGCATATAACACAATGGTGACTCCTGTGGGCTGCCCATATCACAGCACACTGTGTGGTACTGTTTGCGTACCACACGTGTTGTTCCAATGCCTACATTGTACAACACCTACACCGTTGTATGCACAGCTGTCCACACATGTAGCAATGACAAATACTGTGGTTTCATGTCGGTGTATCATTTTGTTTGTATATATTGCACATGGGTGGCCAGTGTGAATGCTGGGTGATGCGACCTGTATATCTCGACTGGAACGAACATCAAGTGTACAAGTGTTAACTGGCCACATGGCGAATAGATCTATGCTTTAACATGCCTGATACTGATGACAGTCTCACCTGCAACGGACTGATGTCTGTGCAGCACGCCAGAGGTACCTGTATAGGGGCGACACAGCAGTTTGAACATTATCCATGACTGTATGACAGCCACAGGGTGCACTGTGCATGTTAACACATTTGCCTGTACAATAGCATATAATATGCACATGTGTGCATACACAGGGTAGCATACTGTAGTATGCAGCATGTGTGTCAACATACCTTGCATATGATGTTACATTACATAATGTACAATGACACATGCAACTAAATGGGATATAATAGCCATATGTGCAGTACTGACTTACCAGGCAACTCCAGGCTCATTGGTTGGGAGACATCCACCTCCACGATGGCAGCTAGTGTTTGTGGATGCTGTTCTGAGGGTGTCCCCAGACTGGCCAGTAGCTCCTCGGTGTGTGTGAGAGGGGGCTGGGTTGGTGGCCCACCACCTGTTCCACCTTGTTCCCTGGTGATTGCAGTGGCACGCCGTTTTGCATGTTATATCAGGTCCGTGCAGTGTCTGCGCACCTGCTGGTAGGTGCAGTTATGGCCACCCACATCATTCACCCTCCTGCAAAGATCCTGCCACAGGTCGTCACACTGCTGGGCATGCTGTGGCACATGGCTGAACAACACCTCGTAGTTCTCGTGGAGGTACGGGATGAGGACATCATCCTCCTGGCGGCTGTACGGTGGCAGGCATGTATGAGACATTATCTGTAAGACATAATGATGGTGACAGGTCACAGTATCAGAGATGTACAGAGATACTGCTGCACATACATTTCTAGTAAATCTAGTACATCTGCACAGTTATCTTTGCAAATCATCATGACACTGACACGACTGACATGTTTGTGTCACACACATGTAACACCCGTTATGCATTGGATATCATCACCATATATGTGTGTCACCTCATTACATTGTTCATACTCCATGTGAATGCTGTCTTGATATGGGCATGTCTGTTTGCCTGCACTGGTGTTCTTACCTATCAACACATGCCTGGGTGTGTCCACGGTAATGCTGTTGACCTTGATGCTGTGTATATGTCACATATCAACACATACACTGCCTTAATGGACTTGAGCAGTGACAATGCATACATACGCATGGAAACCTTTACATGCATGTGTTTTGCCATATACATCTACACGGCACTGTACAGCTGTTCAGCATCCTGCCACGGATCACATGTGTTGCACATGTGATAGACATAGGACAATGGCTAGTCGGACGTCATTCGCAGGGATGGTTATCAACTATAGCATGTACAGGCAAGGTTTCCTAGCTGTATCTGACAGCCATGTTGCCACCACAAGGTGCATCAGTGCCACATTACTGATCCAGACAGTTAATACTACATCTACCATGCGGCCATCACATCATGTATGACAGAGATGACATGTGCAGCTTTGATTGACAGGGTTGCATGGTAAGGCGGGAGTATGTCACATGTATGGCACAGGGATCTGTCCAGCATGTGGCGATCCTAGTAGTAGGACAGTGGCTGTCCATGACGTATGTCTTTCAGATCAGGATATGGACATGTAGCATGTCCAACATCATAGTGTAGCACATGTCTTTATGCAAGGTAGACAGCATGCTGCATAGTGGAGGTGAGGATTGTGAAGGCTGGTATCGCCCATCCACGCATGGCCAATACCCCTTAAAAGTGATATGTGATCCAATATTGGTCACCCGAGTGCTGTGTATGCCTGTCCAATGATCTCCATGCTCGTGGATGGCACCCTGTCATGACATGGGTACCTCATATGACTACCTAAGTGGCCTGGAGACGTCACCAACTCAGGGAGGTGAACTGCACAGCACCATCCCTTACACAGTGTCCATAATGTTGACCGCAGCCTAGCTGGTAGTTAATGGGTACAGGGATATTCACCTAGTGGTGACAATGCTATGATCCATCAGAATGTGCACACATGTCACACACCTCACCCACAAAGCCCATTCTGTATGTTGTTCACAACACTGAGACAGTTATTGCTCATAGGTCATGGCCATTCACATCCTTACATACACAGATGCCTCACATTTGTCTGTGTGGTATGGGTTACAATGAGGGTGGAGTACAACACATTAACCCTGTTTTACTGTAGCTGGCACTAGTGTGATATGCACATGTCACTCTGGCACCTTTTGTAGTGTTGATTCTGTCAAAAGTCCACTGGTAGAACACTCCTGTGACATACTAAGGTATATGTAGTCAAACATCCGTACTGTCATGTACATCTGTACTGCTAACATCTACATTGATAATGGTTCATGGACTTGCAGACCATACTCAGCAGGGTTATAGTGCGGTGCCACCAATTATAACTGTCATCACCACTTGTGGGTTGATATTATCCAACACCCTATCTGTATTGTATGTCCATGCTCAGCACTTGTTCAGAACTTGTGAGCACTTCATGAGCTATTGATTAATATAGCACCTATTCCACACCATTTCTCACAAGTACACTGTCTGTCCTTATATTTCCAGCTTGCTTACAGTACAACAGCAGTTGTACACACGTAACTCACATATCCTGTGAGACATGGTTGTATATACAGGCATGTCCAACTGTCATGTACCAGTGCTGTTGCCTGTCTATATGATGAATATGTCATACATGTGGCAATAGAGCAATTGTCTCATGTACACAGTCAATGCTCACCTCCCAACATACGACACTACAGCCTGTGGGAGATGCACATATGCAGCCTTGCTGGGGTAATGCTGTCATCAACCCTGACTGCACCTGACAATCATGTGGGGATGTGTAACATTCGCAACACACCCCACTCATCACATAGTCTTACAAGATCTCCACCACCACAGGCCAAACATACGAGTACAACTTGTGCAGTACCTCTCCATACTCTGTGTAGGCACCAAAAGCAGCCCCCGTCACCAAACACAACAACAATAACTTATAGCCCACAGACTCATGTGTGCCCATCACATACAGCTAAAAGGGTGTTATAACATACACAACACACCTGTCATAGGTGACTCTGTAGGTAGTCACACTGATGTTCCACTCAGCAGGCTACACAAGGCGATAGTCACTTACATCTTGCTGTTGGGTAACTGGTTCTGCAACATAACCTATGCACCCATGCCACACCTCACCAGGTACAATTTGACTGTCATTCTCCTTGTTAGTGTGACTGCCCTGTGATGCAACTTCACAGACTACATGTGCAGGGACATGCAATAGCTCACTGGTCTTGTAGCCCTGAAGGTATGGGCCAAGCCCTGGGGAGCATTATGCATTCATCCAGACCTGATACCACTGTACAATGACCGACTGTGTCACTTCAATAGTTGCCTATGCTTCTGCTGTCATTCCACATGCATCTGGTATCTGTCCACTTTGACTGACATGGTCAACAAAACACAATGCTTTGGCACAGATGACCTGCACCTGTCAGCCCTGGGAGTACAGATAACATGTAAGGCTCTTGCTGCTTCTATACTGCCTGTCTTGCACAGTTTCCAATAACATTCACCACCAGAACGGGAACAGGCAAGCCAAACATGGGGTCATGTGACACAATGCTTGACATCTTCATCTCTAACGCACACAGGCAAGGCACTCCTTATAATGGACCACTTCAATATCTCTGCAGTGACTGGGACCTGCCTCTAGGCTCTGCAGAGCACACCTGCAATGACAGGTTATACACAGACCATACCTTCCAGTCATGTAACCTGGACAGGCACACCCACAGCTGAGGTGTTCCCATATTCCATTATGTTGTACACACATCCTGGCTAGTTTCTTAGCACCATGCATCAGAGGTGCTCCACATGCAACTAACTGTGGCCAGAACTGCTATACACATTGTAACAAGCTACAGATTCAACAACATATCCCACGGTTACCAGACCTCATTTCTTGGTGTACTGGACAGTAGGGCTCAGACAGGTACTACTGATGTAAGACTGACACTACCCCACATTTAACTGGGATAGCCACTCATGTACCGACACATTAGGCCAATGCTGTCCGGGATTCATAACCTCCACTCGGCTGGATCAACCCATACAAACCACCTCCAAGACCAACAATATCCTTGACATGGACACTACCAACATGTGACTGGTGTTCCACACCTGGGGTTATCCCCTCATTGGTGGATTCCGAACATATGCTAATCACCCTTGTTATCCACATCCCAGCACCACACCCTTCACATCACACACAGTACAAGAGTACTACAACACCTGCTACAGACATCTTATGACAGCAGTAGTTAACGTCATGACACCCATGCCGATGGACAATGCACATACAAATGCTGAAACATACCCCAGTGCACTTCATTAGCACTTACACGACTGCATGGATCATGCTATTCCACACAGAGCCATGATGGTACCCACCAGATAATGGACGTCACTCTGGGGGTCCAGTTCCATGGACATAATTTACAACAACAGGTGGAGGCTGTTGCAAAGTGGAGTACAATCCCATGGGTGGGATAGCTCACTGGTCAGCCTCAGTAGGGCTACCGGATCCCTCATCACATAGTCCGACACTAGCTACGTAAACATTACTGCGACACATTCCAGTGTGTACCACAAGGCATTATGGAGGTATGTCAGTAGTCAATGGCAATACCCACATCTGCTCTGACATACAACAGTTACTCAGGAACATTACAGAATCAGGTGATGTTGGAAACATGCTGGCGGATGGGTTCACTGCTAACATTACACCCTCTCACTCCCTACAGGGCCGCAATCCAAGCAGGAACATTGCGGTGTCCCTGCAGTCACACCTACACAGTACTAACCTGCACTCTATATGGCCTGGAACACTGGCCCCATGTGACCGTCCAACATCCCAGGCTGTGATTTACACAAACCTCTGAACGACATGTCTCCCCACTTGGCCACCATATTCAGTAATAGCCTTGTATTAGACATTGTGGGCCCCTGAATGGCACACAGCAACAGTTATCACACTCCACACAGGTGGCACCACAATGCACGAGGGGGACTATTGCCCTACACACCTGACTGGACTGTTCTGCAAGGCTATGGGGCACATCATCATGGAAGTCATTCACAGAGATATTGGTGGGCTCCGGTCCTTTACTGCCACCCAGGTTGGACTTGTTAGGGCCATAGCATGTCTCCTACACCTGGTGGACTCCTTTCATACAGTTACCAGGGTAGTTGATGACAGTAAGGGGATCCACACAGCCTAGAATGTCCTCTCATTGCCTTTCAGCACCATTCTCCATTCTGGTATTGACAACATACACATCCACCTGCACATCGACCCCTATGTCTCAGGAAGTTATGCAAAGTGGCTCACGGACAGGACACACACAATGAGGGTAGCATACCATAGTACCTACTGTATTTCAGTTACAGTTGGCATACCACAGTCCTCAGTCATAGGGCCTCTCATGTTCTGTATATGTTTCCCTGAGGTACAGGCTAGCACAGGGGGACTTTCCCTGCCTAGCTTTACAGACAACTGCATACAAAGCGCCATGATTGATCCACCAGCTGATACTGACTCCCTCACTGCGACGGATACCTGATATCAATATCAAGGCCTCAAGCTGCATGACACAAGGTGCATGAACATCCCCTTTGCATTACACCATTCACCCACTGACTATCACATAGGTGGTAGTCCCCTACATACATGTCACATTGTACGTGATCGTAGTACACAAGTATGTCGCACCCACTCCTGTGATAACCATATTGCCACTGTGGCATGGATATCCTTCTACGTGGCCACACTTATCTGTACTGGGTTTGTAGCTGGAACATAGGCACCCATTGTACCTCTGAACTCCAGATGTATACACACATTCAAGGGTACAACACACCCGTTTAGGGTGTACCTTACACAACAGCTACGGCTTTACATACCACAACATTAACATGCCATGACATTTATTGAGCTCCAACGGTTGAAGTATGCGGCAGAACTATGGACACCACGTCTGTACACATTTGCATTCTACATACTCAGGGGTGACCTCTGCTGAACAGACAGAGCCCATGTCCACAATAATATTAATGGATATACTCCACATAAGCGACATAAGCAAAAGCCACTGTGAGCAACATGCTCATGGATATGTGCACACACGCAACAATGAGTGGGATGTGCATGAGCGTTACATTCCCAAACCGAACACTCACCATGCTTTGGAACATGATTCCTATGTACATCATGCAGGGACACTCAGTAGCACTGTTCATGTGATACCTCGCTTGGTGGATGGGAGACACATGTATGCCAGGGATCACTGCAGTGGCTGTACTGTGCAGAGGTGCAGGTAACACATGGCTCTGCTGTTCACAGACAGGACACTACCCTAGAGAGGTTCCGCTGGTGTGAACACTGTAGTTGTGCTTACACATAGACTTGCCAGACTGCATAGTACCCCACTATGAACCTGTGAAGCTATTACATGTCCTTTGTGCATGGTTAATTGAGTAGTCCTTCCATTTAGATTAGCTATCATGCTATTACAGTGTCCCGTGACTACAAGCCATATGTATCCTGTTATTGTATATTGTACATGTCAATAGACGATACCTTTGGTATGCATGATATGCCTGTTAATGCTGTGTAGCATATCTGACATCTCTACCTACAATACTGTACATTACACATATTTTACATAGTATCCCATAATGCAAAGCATACTTACACAGCGGGACAACCTTAGACATGTCATTGTCATTATATGCCCATACACATGCCTACTGTGACAGTATATCAACATATACTATCCCCTGCTATGGCACGTACTTGTTGGACATACCCTACCACTGACGGCGGATTGTATGGAATTGTCTGTTTAAAGCCCTCATGTAGCATCCCTTGTGGTGTCTGTGATGTTTACCTTGTGGCACACTGCAGGACACACAATTTCTGCAAGCATTACTATGCTCAGCAAGACATCACTACATAAATGCCTTTTCCCACTTTATGCATTGCAGACACTTTTAATTAATACAAAACAGGCTATACATACACTTACATACCGAGTGTTCTACATACCTTGTTATCGTTCTGGACTTTTGTAACTATCTCTCTTACACTGTTTAAACAGTTCTATGGTATGAGCATACGGTTTGAATGTCTGGCAAGTCATCCTTATATACGTTGATACCTGTAACATGTGGTTTCCTGCCACCAGTTGGTGTTCCTGATTGACTTATTACTTGCACATCAGCTGTTCAGTCACTCCATTCATCAATTACGCGGCAACAGTGGGGTATAATTGAATTCTCCACTTGGGCGTTGCCCATTTGCCCTACCTTCGGGGAGACGGCCTGTATTGTGTTTTGTTGTGTGTATTTGCAACTGCTATGTGTAGAGACACGTATAGTTTGGATTCATGTCCCCCATGGATTGTGTGTGACAGCTAGAGTATGTGGTTCTACATGTGAGTGTACCTGTCATCCCAACTGTCTGATTAGGGTCTATTGCAAACAAAACCTGTAACATCGCCGTTTGTTCCATTATACAATGGCTACGATTTCACATGGCGCCTTTAAATGTGTCTCTCACAAGGTAGGTTAACACTTCTGCAGATGTAATTGACTGACTGGATGTTTGTGCTGTAATTACAGTCTGTATTTCTATAGTTTCTAGTGTAGGGGATGTAGGTCGGTGTACATAGCATATACAGGTTTGTGGGGCTTGCATTTCTACATATTCCATATATGTGTGTGGGCTCCTTCCCTAATTAAAGAGCTATCAGTTAGTAGACTTTTGTTACAGGATTATACATTGGGCCATTGTTAATTGGTTTCTATATAGTATGCAGGTGAGATCGATACTTCCATACCTCCGGAATTACAGCGATATGTAAAGGAATGTTTCTAAATGACAGCTGTCCCGTGTATTTTTGTCCCAGATATTTGCAGTCATTGCAGTTGTGTTGGTAACTGAACCTCTTTGGCATGGGTTGCCACCTTTGCAAATGGCCATTGTGGGACACTTGCAGGACACACATCGGTGTTTACAGGCCGACACATACCCATGGTCAGTACACAGGATAGCACATACTTTTATCCTCAATACATACTTATTTGTTGTGGGACTTTGGCTACTTATCATATTGCATGTAACATTTACGTTTCTTACATACAGGCATAACTATTTAATGCAAGTATTACATAATATATGGGACATAATAATGTCCTACAATCTCGGACAGTTGCCCTTTGTAATGTTTTATGTCAGGACACAACTACCCAGGGAGGGGCTGTCCCTCCTAATGTGGGACAGGTGGTAACCATATGCCTATGGCTAGCTATACCCACACCTACCGTAGTGATCTACCTCCGAGTTGGTACTAACAGACACACGATGCAGACACACATATACACATTACAGTCACATGGAAACACACACGGCACCCTCAACACACACATACACAGACTACGACAATCACAAACACAGTTGAACACAGTACCTACGTGGACCGCAACACCGGCAGCGGTAACTAAATGTCCCTTCATATCATGATAATATTACTCATGGTTCTAGTGTTCCGGTACTGTGTTCTTTCTGTCTTTCAGCCTCATGGTTACGCGTGTCGGTATGTGACACATTCCATAGTTGGCGGTATCCTATTTATTTGTACCTCCAAGGTTTTATGAATGTCGTTGACCTATCTATATATTTGCAGATATCGGTGAATCCGTATATATCAACATATATCTCTCTATCACCCCTTCTATCTGTATTGTATATATGTATATATATATATATATATATATATATATATATATATATATATATATATATATATATATATATATATATATTTCCTGGACTCCACACGTTTGTGTATGAACCTGTCACATTACACACCTGACGTAGGTACATCTTGGCTACCATATTGTTAGGTGATTGTATACATGATTGCGTGTTCTACTCCTGGCAGTGGTCGTTTTACCCTTCAGAGCAGGCGCTATTAGTACAGGGGTGAATAATGCTGGTTTCACCTGTTCTGGACATCACTGACCGTGATCTGCGCGATATTCAGAGAAGCTTAGCCCTGTTTCGCACATATCCGTATAGTCATATTTAAACGATACTGAGTCAAAAGGCAACCACGAAACAAAACAATCGCCACCAGGTTATCAAATGCCAACCTTTATGGAACCACCATATCCCCAGTTACTGATAATCTAATGGAGTGGATAGCCAGAGTTCAAGGGTTAAAAGACTCTCTCTGGGAAGAATAATTTCAATTAATCAATTGATGGTCAACGTTATATATACTGTGTTAAATTGAATGTACTGATTGTCTGAAGAAGTCGAGAATCTGACGAAAACGCATACTGTCCGTTATCAGAGGATTAAGGCATTTACATGTTTTTTCGTGGCTGGTGACATCCTTGTCTGCTTGGTTTTGGAATAAAGAGCTTTGGCTGACTTCCTGGTGGCGATTGTTTCGTTTTGTGGTTGCCTTTTGACTCAGTTTCAGTTTGGTTGCATTTCCCACTTTTGGTCATATTTAAACGATGCTTACCAGCACTGGGCAATGCATATTCCCACTAATGTGTGCTAAACATGATCTGATGACCTGCATCTGACATGCATTATTCGTGCCTTCGGGATTACGTTACATCCCTTGCAGGACATGGGACCGGGAACATGCACGACGGTCACTGCATTTACCACTTGGCCATCTGGGATTTGTACACGTGTTATGGCATTTTGTATGTGGAGTATACTATGGCTGTTACTCCATACTGCACTCACATGGGTAACTCAGTTAGTTTACATATGGATGAGTCCAATTAATGGTATGTCCATGTGATGTTTACTGGATGTGCTCCAGCGTTGGGTATGTATATCACAGTGAGCCACACACGGTAATGTGCTACACCTTCAAACGACCGTAGGTGGAGCATGCTGGGGTGATGAATACCTGTCATGGGTACACCCCATGCCTTGACACAACATCTATGATTACATTATGTGGAGCCCGTGCAGAGTGTGTGCAGAACAGTGCTTACATACATGTGATCCCGCAATTGCCTCTGCTCCACTGAGTGACAGTTGGTTACTCGATGTTGCAGCATCAGCGAAACTGTTTGCTTCATTTGGTGTATGGCCTCTGACAATCGGGCGTGTACCTACCCATGTACCTAGTAACCTATATGCACAGCACCAACATATGCTGATAGACGCATGTACTGTTCAGGTGTTGACATTCTTTGTTCCAATAGCTGTTGTGTGTACAATGTTTGAGGGCTGCCTATGTAGGATTTACACAGTGGGCCACCTATACATTACAATTTACAGGTGGTCGTGTGTGTGTGCCATCCATTTTACTGTGTGTGCAGGTGGAGAGGTGTGTCAGTCCGTAGGGGCCTACACTGTCAAAGTATGTGCTATACGTTCCCTCTTTGCCAAGGCGTATGCATATTGGGCATGTCTCCGTCTGCCTACTGGGGCTGGCACAGGGTGTTCGTGGTCTGAATCCCTCTGTGCCTGTGATGGCCTTGGCAATTGTGGTGGGCTATGAGGACCTTCACCATTTTGTCCCTGCTGCAGCTGTTTCTGCAGGATCATATTATGTAGCATGGCACATACTATGAAGATGTGGGCACACGTGCCTGGAGAGTACTGCAAGGCTCCATCAGATGTGTCCAAGCAATGGAACCATGATTTCAGCATCCCGAACACACGCTCTATGATGATTCTGGTTTGTGCGTGTGCCTCATTATGGTGTTCTTGCATGGGTGTGTGTGCATTTCTGATGGGAGTCATCATCCACGGCTCCAGTGCATAGCCAGCATCCCCCACAAGGTGGCCATGTGGGATGTCCCCCCTGACAAATACCTGATACAGCTGTGAGGCATGCCAAATATGGGAGTCATGGTAGTTTCCAGGGCTGCCAGCACACACATCCATGATAATGCCCTGGGCATTGCACACGACCTGGCAGTTGATGGAGTGAAATCCCTTGCGGTTTATGTAGTGCCTACCATGCTCACCGGGTAGTGACTTGATATGTATGTGTGTGCAGTCTATCGCACCCAGTACCTCTGGGTAGTGTGCCACATGGTGGAAGTGACGCATATTGCTGGCCAACTCCTCCTGAGTTCGGGGGAAGTATATATGCTCATTGGCATGTGGTGAAGTACCCTGGATGCTGATGCCTGTGAGATCCCCATTATATCTCCAGTTAGCCTTTGAAAGGTACCTGTGGCTAGTATTCGCAAGCTTACACATACCTTCGTGTCCACTGGGATGGGTTCCCCTCTGTTGTTTCTGGTTCTCAGGCATGGCCAGCACAGCTCAGCTATTTGCTGTAAGATGTCCCTGTCCACCCTATAACGCTCTACTATCTCCAGATCATGTAGCCCCTGGTAGGTTACCCTAGATCTGAACACACTTCTCTTCCTCTGGGGCCTGTGGTGGTTGCCGGCATCATCCTCCACAACACCATAAGTCTCTAACACATGGTGATGAATCACAGCTATGGCAGCTCCCAACATGTACATTTTAAATGTTCCCCATGTGTTTACACCTATGGTGCAGTGTTTGGGAATACACAGGTGTGTGTATGGTGCTTTCACACTTTATACTATTGTGCTGTGAACACCGATGATGTCATAGGGTGTGTATGTATGATTGTAGCTACAGGGTATCTTATGTGTTTTACTACAGGAACTACTATTGCGGTGCCTTTGGTATTGAATTACATTTGGCTGCAGTGGATTACCTCTTGCCCTTCCCTTTACATTTCACCTACCTTTTTCTGGCATGCATCCAGCAGCCTGCTTTCATTTGTACTTTTCTAGATCCAGCTTATCTTGCGTAATGTGTTCGATTGCTGGTCTACTGTAGGTTTGCTTTGCTCTGCTATGACAGTTCTCCTTTCTTTGCAATCCAATGCCTTCCCTATCCTGTTTTGCAGGTTTCTGCAAGCAGACATGTCAGCTGCTGTTGACTGCCCGCTGTGAGTTAATAGGTGTTAATTGCTCAGTTGTACTCCAATTACCCTACTGCAACATTTCCTTCTTTTCTTCCCCTGACCTTCCTGTTTGTGCTATTGTTCGCGGAGCGTGCATCCACTTACCCGGTTTCAGGCACGTTTTCATCCCCGTACACATGCGTTTTCAGGCACCATATGTGCTCTCAGCTAAACAATTCTATACCTACCTCCCCACCCCTATCATGCAGCTTTGCTTAGCAACGGACAGGCCAGATTTGCATTGCTCCAATGTGCTTACAGCTATGGTGGCACACCCCTCTGCTGATGTCATGTATACCTCTGAGCCACTCCTCGGTGTTATAGCACTGCGCCATATGGTACATCCTTAATCCGGCGGGATTTTTGCATGGCATTGACTACTAATTCATAGTTACCACACCGAACACTGTCACAGACCCTTAGCAACCCTTGCAGCTTGGTTGTGGTGTACCATGCATACCATTGCGTATTATGGTGAAATCCTGATTTGTATTACATTGCGATTTTATGACATTTGTATATATTTTCTTTGTGTTCCCATTTGCGCACACATGCCCTGTGGTTGTACTTTGCATTACTGTGGACATGACATTAAATGTTGTTTTTTAGGTGTTGTGCATCTTTTCTTATGCCATTGGCTGTGTATTTAGCCATTGGCATATGTTAACTTTGTAATACATGAGTCTGGGCCACTTCCATAGCTCCGATGTTCTGTTTGGGAAAATGTAAACCGTGTTTTTTGGTTTACATTTCTGTGGGCTTACGCTATGCCTGCACCACTTCATGAATCACTATATACCTTCATTTGCATGGTGCGGCACTGCGCATGGGGTGATTAGCATACCTAAGCCAAGGGCTGCGCAGTTCTGGCGTATGCCAGTAGTGCACGTGGGATTGGATCATACCTGAATCGCTCGACAGCCATATTTGGCATTATACCACCTATGCTACGCCTGCGCCTTTCGCATGCTTCATGAATCCCGGGGTTGAATAAAAGAAGTGTATGCTAAAATTATTCTTGGTGTCTCAGGTTGTGGCTAGTGCTTTTTGTTTTTTACCAGTTTTATTCCCGTGCATTGCACATTTCTTTGTTATTTGTTATTATTTCATGCAGCCATGTCCAAGACTCAGGGAGACCCATTAATGGATTTGAGTGTTTATACCATCTCGGGGACTCCGGAGCAAGGTTTAACGCATGCCTTGCTAAAAACACTGAGGATATACAAAAATCCCTGCAGCTACTGGTCAAGGAGCATTCCAGATTAGAATTTTGGGTTGGAAGATGAGACGGAGACTGTCGTTGAGATGAATACTAAGGGACAGAGTATTATTTCCTCAAAGAAGTATGATATGCAAGAGGAAAGGGCTGAAAAGCCATCTATTACTTATATTAACATTGCTGCGGTCCTAAATAATGGTGTTGACCCTTTTACAAACACCAAAATGTTAGCAGACCCGGGCGAACTGACTCTGTATAGAGAACAGTGTGACAGTCTTAATAAATTGCTTAAAAATATAAGAGTCTGAATATCAAAAATAAATACTTCCACAAGTGTATTGAACTTGGAATTGTGCCGAAGGGCTTAAGGTTTTTTAAATGCCCTAATGGTGTTACTGAAAGAGACCTGTTTTTTGTTAAGCTGAAAGTGTTTAACTCCACTGGTATTAAATTTTTTGGGTTTGCTTATTGAACGTAATCATGACATGAGGGAGTTGAAGGAAGAAATTCTTTAAGTGGAATGTTTCATAGAGACCAGGTTTCAGTTTGTGTTCAGTGAAAGAACTGAACATGTGCTTTTGCTCGATGACATTGAGCAACATGAAAAGTTTTAATCCAAAGAAAGAACAACAAATTAGATCATGATTTAGCAGCATATGAAACTGGCACAGCATACGCTGCTTTTTCCAGTAGTAGAAAAAAGAGTTTCTCTTCATTCGGTAATAAGCCATGGACTTTTGGGTCAGTCCACCTTAAAGAATGAGGGTAGAAGGGTTCTGCTGTGTCAGCGGAAGTGACTCACTCTGAGAGAAGGAGTCCGCGAAAAGCTAGTGAAGTTGAATTCAGCAGAGTTTCTGTAACAGAAGAGGTAGAAGAAACCGAAGTTCAACAAAACAATGGGTCATATGCCTCCAGTGTAAATGGGACTGAAAAAGAACTTGGTGTCAAGCCGAAGTTTTTTTAACCCATGAGAAAGAGCAGAGGGCCCCGAAATCAAAACCCATGGCCACCAGGAAGAAAGGGTGACTGGTCTCCAATTCTTCGATGGACAACGATTAAGGTATAATGGGCTTGAAACTGACATAAATTTGTCTAGCTTTGAACTTAATGAACAGCATCTGAAACGTTTATGGCTCGGTGTTAATTTTGTTCCCACCAAGAAGGCGAACATTACTAACACTGGGTTAGATTTAAAGAAATATATTAGAAAGCTAAATTTAAAATATATCCTGAAAGACATTAGAAGTACTGAATCTTTGGTTGTCACTCCATCGTGCTATAATCCATTGTTAATGCATACTTTAAAGGTGTTTGAAACATCATGTGAAAATGAGTTGAGGGAATTGTTGGCTGATAATTTCAGCAGATATGGGAGACATTATGACAATGAGTGTTGAATTGAGGTCAGCTATGAAAGAGCTGTCTGACAACAAAGAAATTAGAGTCTTGAAAAATGACAAAGGGGGCATGATAGTAGTCATGGACCAGAGTTGTTACATTAATAAAATGGAGAACATGTTAAGCAATGAAAATGAATATATGAGAGTGGAAGGTAGTGACATCTCGAGATGTTATAAATACATTTCTAGTTTTTTATATGATAGTTTGATGTGTGGTGATTTGAATCAGATGACATACAATTTTTGTAATACTGAGAACCCAAAAATATGGGTTCTGTTTGGTATTCCCAAGACTCATAAAAGTTTGTCTGATCCCCCTTTTAGGCCTATAATTGCAGCTCCAAATTATATCACTGAGGACATGTCTTTGATGGTGGATGCCCTCTTGAATCCTTTAGTTCAAGACATAGATTACTGTCTAAAGGATTCATGGAATTTTTTTAGACAGCATCAGAGAGTTCAGTGAAACTTTTGTGTTTGATCCTAATCAACATATTCTGTTCACATTAGATGTTGTCTCTTTATACACTTGTATCCCACACGATACAGGTATTGAATATGTTAGAGCTTATTTATACAAATATACAAAGATGCTTAGTACAGAAATTCATTTTTATTGTAGTCTATTGGAAATTCTCCTGGACAATCATTATTTTTTATTCAATAATCAGCATTATAAACAAGTTGGAGGAATAGCTATGGGGTCTCCGGTGGCTCCCTCTTTTGCAAATATCGTTATGGGATGGTGGTAATATCAACTGTTGGAGAGCTTTAGAAATGAATTCCATGTTTTGTACTAGAAAAGGTTTATTGATGACCTGGTTTTCATCATAGCTGGTGGGTCTGACATAGTTGAATCTTTAGTAAGTCAGCTGAATACGGCATCTGTTTTTTTTTAATTTGTACTTGGTGATGGTACTTGCATCAATTATTTGGACGTCAATTTAAAATGGGATGACACTAATAAAATGTGAGCAAGATTTATAGGAAGAAAACATTTATGAATAGATATTTACATTACTCTAGGCAACACCGCAAATTTATAAAAAATAATATCCCCAAGGGACAATTTATCAGAGCTAGCAGAATGACCAGTGAGGATCATTCGCTGGCTGAAGAGTTTGAATATATTATAAAATTATTCATTGACAGGGGTTATGAGGAAGGACTATTAAAAGAGCAAGTTAAATATGTGTGGGACAGGAGAGATACTTGGTATCCTCTTATTTTGAAGAAAGCATCCATAGTGAATTTCACAATGAAGGATAGGGTGAATTTGAAGCAGAGACATTTGTGTTTCGACATGTCAATGACTTTAGATGGGGGTATCATTCATAGCATTGTTGATAAAAACTGGAAAATCATAGAGGGGAATCATGAATTATTGAAAGTTGTGGGGACAAAACCCATGTTTGTGTATAGCAATGATTATAATCTAAAAACTTTGCAACAATTATAATCTAAAAACTTTGTTAGAGAGGGGCAGGGACCCTGTGACTCGAGAATTGCATACTACAAATAAACCACATGGTATGTATAAGTGTTATGGGTGTGCCATGTGTAGGTACATTTTGGAGGGCCCATATATTGAACTGCCCCACATTCCACACACTATCCCAAGTTACAGGAACTTTTTGTTGTAAAAGCCAGGGGGTTGTTTATATAGCTGTCTGTGGCAAATGTTTAGAATTTTATGTCGGGTTGACTACCAGGAGTCTAAATACTAGGATAAGAGAACATATGTATTGTATGAAAAAGAAGGACACCAAGAATGTCCTCTATAAGCATAGTCAAGAATATTTTGGTTTTAAAAAAATTTTATTTTCTGTCTTAGAACAGGGTAAGTTACGTTTAAGAGGGGGTGATTTCAAAAATTTAGAGCAGAGGGAGGCAAAATGGCAAAGTAAATTAAGGGCAGATAAAAAAACAGGCCTAAATGATGTTATTAATATCAAATGTTTTTTAAAGAATCGTAGGGTACATGTAAAAAATAAATGTATAGTTTGTCATTTTTTATTAGTCTCTTCATGAGTTTTCAAGATGTTCTCTTCAATTGTATTTGATTAGTTGATTGAATGATTTTTATTTGTGTTTTAATTAGGTTTAGAGTATTTAAAAATGTTGTGTAATGTTTTTAACTTTTCTGATGAAGTCTTGCTGATGTAAACATTGAATAAAAGAAGTGTACATTAAAATTATTCTTGGTGTCTCAGGTCGTGGCTAGTGTTTTTTTGTTTTTTAACTTTTTGAACCCCTACTTTCTAAGCATCTCTACTGGTTATATTCCTGAAGCCTGAAAAACAGCCATTGTAATGCCCATTACACAAGGTTAGCCCAACTATGGACCCTGGTAACTCTTCTTCTTCTTCTTTCGGCTTTTCCCCGTTAGGGGTTGCCACAGCGGATCACCTGTCCGCTCATGATTGGCAGTAGAGTTTTATGGTGTCGAATTGCCAGCCTGGCACCCAACCTTCCACGGAAGGCACACACACACACACTCACTCAAACCTAAGGCTAATTTAGAGTGTCCAATCCACCTATAGCATGTCTTTGGGATGTGGGAGTAAACTAGAGCACCCAGAGGGAATCCATGCAACCACAGGGAGGACATGCAGACTCCACACAGAAGGCACCCTAGCTGAGGATTGAACCAGAGAATCTCTTGCTGTGAGGCAACAACGTTAACCATTGCACAACCTTGGTAACTATAGACCCATTAATGTCACCAGCCTCATATGTAAAGCTATGGAGCACATTATCTCAGCCTTCATTAATATGAACACTGAAAATCTCTTAACCATGGCCCCTCATCAATTTGGCTTCATCAAAGGAAGGTCCTGCTTCTTTAACCTCATTAATGTTGTTGTCTTTTGGCTTTTCCAAGTTAGGGATTGCCACAGCGGAACTCTGGTCCGCTACTGATTGGCAGTAGATTTTCATGAATGCCGAGGTGCCAGCTCGACATTCCCGAGGTGCCAACCTCATTAATGACTTTGTAAAATTAACTGAAGCAGTAGATAGTGGTTATGCAGTGCATACATCATACTGAGACCTGGCCAAGGCCTTTGATACTATTCCCTATGCTGACAGTATTGAAAGACTTCTAAATCTGAATGTAAATGATTATATTATGTGATGGATAGCTAACTGGTTGTCTGACAGAACCCAAATTATTAGGGTAGCAGATATCAGTTTTGAATACCACACACTAAGACAACTTCAGAACTATCAAATAAACCATATAACTGAACAATCAGCTCCAGAGTCAGAATGCAGCATCCAACACCAGTACAATAACACTAATTACATTGGCTAAAACTTGAACTTTTAATAAAAAAATGCACAGAACAAATGACATTAGTTCCTAATCAGTGCACTTTTACCATTCACTTTACCCTACCCAAGTAGGGGTTTATATACCCCTTCTTCTCTTTTCTTTAAAACTTCTGTCTTTGTAATACTTATTAATTCACAGGTATACCCCTCGACAAAAACATATTTTTTTAGCTTAGACAATTCTTCTAAAAAGATTTCCATATCAGAGGCCATTCTAGCTACCCTTAACATCTGCCCCTGCTTGGGTCTAAACAACAAGTTTTGGGGGGTGACAAGGAAGAAGGGTTAGATAGAGCATTTGTTACTACTTATAATGCTAATGGAAAATACATTAGAAATATTTCAACATAGAAATGGAATGTATTCAGAGTAGATGAAGAGCTTTGTAAGTTATTGGGTAATGACCCTAAAATTGTCTCTAAAAGCAACAGGTATTTTAAGAACATGTTGGAATAAAAAAAAAAATCCAGAAAATTAGGTTATAACAGGGATGTTAACAAAAGCACATTTAAATACAGAACCTGTGTGCAGTGTAAAAATATTTTTGAATGTGACAGAATTATTATAAATATGAAGGAATGGTTTAACTACAACTGCACTTCATAAAAATTGGCATATGTTGCCAAGGGTCAGGGATGTGCTGGGTTCTACACAGGAAAAAACTGAGAGGAAGCTTAGAGAAAGAATGTATTAGCACTCCTATGATATTGGCAAAATGAATGGTAAAAGTGCACTAATTAGGAACTAAAGTAATTTGTTCTGTGCATTTTTTTTTATTAAAAGTTAGCGAATGTAATTTGTGTTTTTTTTACTGCTGTCAGGTGCTGCAGTCTGACTTTGGAGGTGCCACTTCTGTAACAAAAATGTTACCAGTGGTGTACCACAGGGTTCAGTTTTGGGCCTTCTCCTATCTAACATATATTTCTCAGATCTTCAGGCCAGCACTTTTGGCCAATGGTTAACTAAATTTGCAGATGACTGTAAATTGAGTGTTGTTATTCAATATTCAACTAACTGACAATTGTTCCAGCACAGCTTAGACCATGTTAACAACTGGTGCAAGGACAATGGTCTCAAATTAGTTTAAAAACTTAGCATAGTTCATTTTGGTAGGCAAAACAGTTTCACCTAATTTATAGGAGATGCACTGCTCCAGTCAGACACTGTTGTAAGGGATCTAGGCAATCTTGTTGATAATTCCTTATCATTTGACCATCATGTCTTCACAGTAGTTTGAAAAGCCTTTTATCTGACTGATCTAGCTTCCAAAGGCATATCCACTAGATCCAAAGAAGTCTTAATTCTCTTTAATTCATATTTTATCAGACCCATTATTAAATATAATGCACCTTTCGGCATGTATTTATCTAAACATATCATACAACTTTAGAGACCTCAGAGATTCATAACTAAAAAGATCGGTGTCCTCAAAAATCTTAGTTACCAGGGAAGACTTTTAGCCCTTTCACTGTACTCAGTCTCTTATTGACTCATCCATGGAGATGTATGTCAAGGCAGATCATACCTTCTCAGCCTGGTAGATTTTTTGAGAAGGTCACCAAAGCAATAGATGAGGGCAAAATGGTTCACACTACCTGCCCTGACCTGGCCAAGGCATTTGACACAACACCCCACTCGGGCATCATTGACAAACTCAAGAGATTAAATACAAACCATTATGTCACGCATTGGATAGCCAGCTAGCTCACAGACTGAACACAAGAAGTTAGAACTGGGGAATCTACCTCAAAAAAGAGGCCAGTCACAAGTGTAGTCCCTCAGGGATTGGTCCTGGTTCTGCTTCTTTTTGGCATTTACTTCTCTGAAGTCAAGGCCAATGTCAATGGGGTCTGCCTGACTAAATCTGCAGATGATTGCAAATTAGAACCTGTCATTGAATCCCCCATTGACACAAATGTTTTCTAGGAAGGGCTTACACAGACAAATAACTGGTGTCAGAGCCATGGACTAAAATTAAACACCAAGAAATTCATAATAGTATCATTTGGGAAGTTATCCATGCCTGGTAATTATCATATTGACAACACACTCCTAAGTGTTGACCCAGTAATTAGGGACTGGAGGACACACATAGACAGTAATCTAGCCTTTGACCATCACATGTCTACAGTAGTGAGGAAATCATTCTATGTTACTTATAAACAAAGGTATAGGATCTAGGTTCAAGGAGGTCATTGTTTCACTATATTCGGCATTCATCAGACTTATCATTGAGTGTATTGCCCCCTTTGGTATGTATCTAATCAGGCATATCCAACAACTGAAATGTCCACGGAGGTTCCTTACTAAAAGAATACAAGGTGTAACTAACATGCCCTATGCAGACCACCTCAAAGCCCTATCCCTGTATTCTGTCTCCTACATGCTGTTGAGGGGAGATCTATACCTGCCATGCAAGGCTTTGTCAGAGTCTACTCTGATAGAACTCCTACGTATCTGCAAAGCAAATACCACCAGAATGACCCATTCTAAAGTCTTGTCTGTGGTATAAATTGGACCTGCTGGAGAGATGGGTATTTATCCTAGAGACTACCCCTTCTCTGGACAGGCTCACCATCCATGTGAAGCAGAGTTCCTCCATAATCCAATTCAAGTGTAACTTGGACAGCTCAATGTCAACAGGAAATTCATCCCTGGTTTAGAATCTATATCTCTAATGGACACAGGTAGCCTGTAAATGGTTCATCTCCCAGGCCCCTGTTCGTAAATGTTTTATCTCCCAAGCACCTGCTTACACTTATCAGGGGTACCAGAACTTGTCAGATTTGGGAAGCATCGCTAGGCATAAAAAGGCTCTTGCGGTCATTAGCCTAGTAAATGCCTATGAATCTATGAACCTTTCATGCCATGAAAGATCCAACCCTATTTGACCTCCCATGTTTTTGCAGAACTAATGATATAATAAATACTTGGTTAGAGGAACTAAACCTTCATCAGGTGATAAATAGGACATGTTAGCATGGTAGATTCCTATCCTACTGTACCTTTCACCTCTGTTACAAACTCCCACTACATGTCAAGCAGAGTATCACCCTTGCCACCTTCAAGGTAAACCCAGATTATTGGATAGGTGACCTTAAATTCTCTCCCAGTCTTTCTTGACTTTGCCTCCTTGAGGCTAGAGGAAAATTTTGAATGTGGCTTTTAGCTAGGTCTGAAATGATCTGCAGACTAATTGCCTAGTACTTACCTATGAAACTATGGACAGTATAAATACACACACACACACACACACACACACACACACACACACACACACACACACACGCACAAAACCCTGACAAATCATTAATTATTTAACTGTGTTCAGTGACAACTGAGGCCAATGGCCTTTCCAAACAGATTGCTCTTAAAAATAACCACTTTCTGAATGAATATACCTTTTATCTTTGGGTGTGATCAAGTGAAAGAAATTCTGCCTGCAATAATGAATTGTAGGTTTCTACTCCACCCCCCCCCCCCCAACACAGACATACAAGTTGTTATCAAGTGGTGGTAATGGTCAATTACTTTCCAACATAGCTTGCTTCTTCCAAGATTAAAATCTTTTCAGCATCTGTTGTTTTGACTGTAACTAGGAGAAAGAAGGAAAGAAAGAAATTCTGTCTGCACTAGTCTGTTTCACCTTGTCTCTCTGATACTCACAGACACACACACACACTCAACAACACAAGAACATACACACCACACACACACACACACACACACACACACACACACACACACACACACACACACACACACACACACACACACACACACAAAACCTTTCCCTGGGAACTTCAGGCTATGGTAATCAATTAACTGCAGTGCTTATCCTAGGCTTAGCCACTTTCTGCCTGAGGGCAACTCAAAAGATAGATTGCATGGACTTTTAAGTAGCAGAAAGAACCCTCATTTCTG
This sequence comes from Protopterus annectens, assembly GCF_019279795.1. NCBI lineage: Eukaryota > Metazoa > Chordata > Ceratodontiformes > Protopteridae > Protopterus > Protopterus annectens. The sequence continues at coordinate 94,817,358 of NC_056732.1, read as the reverse complement.
TCACATGCAAACATATATTTCTCCACTAGGAAAGAGCAATATTGTATGCACATAGTCTGACAAGTTTTCTTGAATGCAGTTCTTCAGTGTTATTTGATTAATGAGAGAGAAGGAATAAAACTACAGAATTTAAACAGGACCTACATAAAATTTAGAAGGGGGAATTGTAATAGCAAGAATATCATTTATTTAGCTAGTTGTACATCATGCCCTGCCTACTATATTGGCAAAACAGAGAGACCATTTAAGAAAATAATTTATGATCATATTTATAGAATTAGGGTACGTGATACAAATAATGCATTATATAGGCATATAGAGAAGAAAGGGGAACAACATAGTTTCAGTTTTGCCATAATTTATCAAGTTTTTACTTCAAATAGAGGAGGTAATTTTAAGACATTATTAAGTAAAAAAGAAAGCATTTGGCAGGTGCTGACCGATTCTACAAGGGAACCGGGTATAAATGATTTTATTTCTATCAAACCCTTTCTCTTGTTAGCCTGATGTGTTTTACCATTTTGATTCACTATTTTGTTATTTATTTACATTGTTTTTAGGTCATGGATATAAATATGATGTATGAATCATATTATTATTAATTAATATTTATTTAGTGGTTTTTAATGTTGATGTTTATCAGTCATAGTATTAGGACAAATAGTAATTTTTAAGATATAATAAAGTATTTATTGTTTTTAAATATTTATGTATCGTCAAAAGTAAGCACTGGCACTTTAAATGTAGCTTTAGAATGGCGCTAAAAAGATTTTAAAAGGAATGGAATTTGTGTTAACTAGCTGTTCTGATGAAGTCTGCGATAGCAGATGAAAGCGCTTAACATATGAATACATGGATGTTGGTCTTGAATTTTGTGGTTCGAGTTCATTAAATTATTTTTGAATGAAATAGCTCCTTTGCCTTATTCGAGTAAGCCTGCACGCTACTTTTCAAAACATAGCCGGGACGGTGAGGATAACCGTCTTGTCACATCAGTTCTGGTGTTGAATGCAGTTCTAACAATGGGTTTGTTCATAGGTTCATGGGTTCATAGGAGATTACTAGGCTATTGGCCCTAGGGCCTTTATAAGCCTAGCCATGTTATACCCTTGTTCCCTTATTGACCAAGTTGTATGGTCTATATTTGCAGTGTGAGTCTCTAACTGGCAGCTAGATGTTACCCCACTTATATACACATTTATTATTGCTTATTTATTTATTTATCTGTTTATTTATATTTGTTACCATTAGAGTCTGAATGGGCAAATAAGTCCCTTTACAGAGGAGGCCGTGGGGAAAGCTTCATGACAAATAATAACAGTAGTAAGTACACAACACACAGAATACTCAGATAACATTTAACAGCATTATATACAAAGCTTCATGAGGACTGTATACATTAGACTTTATAGAACATACAGAATGCCCAGGTAACATTCGCAACATTGCATACAAAGTGTTCAAGGAGTCCAAATGGAGAGATGATGAAATCAGCAAGAAAAGGAAATCATTATTACTGGAAATGAATTAATTTTCCAGTCTTGGTGAGTACCTTCACAAGGTGGGCCCCATTTCACAAATCTCACCAAGATGACAAGGATACATAGACTGTATTTAATATAGTACATATCCCAGAAAGAGGAGGGTTAAAAATAAAAAGACAGCTGGTTACACAAGTCTTAGGATAAAAAAGTACCCAATCCTGGTAGGCACACTATTAGTGTAAAATCATCCAAACATAGAAACATTCCTTCAATGGGGTTAGGTCATGCTCAGGGGGAGGTCCTCCACTTGTAAAAGGAAGTAGTAGTCCACAAAAACTGACAAACAAAAAAGAGCCGTAAAGATGACAGAGTGAACTACTGAGAATAACGAAGAAATTATATATTACTATTGTGCAAGAGGCCCAGAATTTCCAGACAGAACATATTCAGAAAGATTAAGAGAGAAATTAGAGGAAAGAAAAATGCTTGTGCAACAAAACTGTCAAAAACTTCAAATGCAAATTTGTGTTCATTAATAAAACAGATACATGAAAACCATTGCACAAAGAAACTTTTGACTCCCTAGAAAAAAAGAAGCAACAGAGGAAGTGAGAAAATATAACGAACAAAATGCCCGACTTTTTCGAAAGTTATAAAAAAGAAACATGGGCATGGGAAAGAAAAAGAGATCTACTATAGTGCAATATTTATGCAAAGGAGACAGCCAAACTAATCAATGCAAAAAAATAGCACTAATAATATTTGAATAAAAACATAGGCAAAGGCACCTGTATACAGAAATCTCACAATACAGAAAGATAAGAAAACAAAGGGGGAAAACAGAAAAGAGAAATAGTAATGGAGATGTTAAAGAAACAGAAAGTGAAGTTATGGATTACCTGCAAAGTGAAGGATTTAGTGTAGAAAATTCAACACAGGTAATGTCACAACATGATGGAACAGTGAATCCCCAAGCTGAGGAGAAACAGGTGGAACAGGACGCATTTGATGACTTGCCATATGATAATGATCTGGAGCCTTCAGTAGGAAACCGGTCCAAAAGTTCATTTGGAGTTGCACAAAAGGGAAGGAACAGAAAACAGTGGAAACTCTGACGCAGACAATGTTGAGAAGTATACCTCTCAACATCTTAGAGCAAGTTGTACATAAAAGTGGGAGAAAGACACAAAAGTAGGGGCAATTTTTAAATATTACTCTTACAAACTTAGAAAGTTAATAGAATAAAAGATTTTGTATTAGCATGAATGTTCTGAAGAGTATGAAGTCTGAAACTCAAATGTCTGTCATTATTTTCTAATTTCAGTCTTTAATGATTTGCCACTAATTTGCCAGAAAACCACAATTTTATGAAAAACGGAACAAAAATATGAGCCAAAAATCTGGGCATTCTGCGAAAATCTGCACAGTTGAGAGGTATGTTGTGAAGTGATGGGCCAATGATAATGTTCCAACATTAAGAAGCAGCAGATGATGCAGGATACAGATGAATATTATATAATAATATGTCACAGGAAGATGTTCTGGAACATTCTGTAGAATTCCTGCATGAAACAGAGAAGAAAATTATTTAAGGGAAGAATCATTTGATTTAATAGAGCTGGATAGATGTATTAAGATCGATGAAAGACTACAGAAAGTAAATAAGACTCAAAATGTTAGGTCTGATAAAACAGATGAGCACAATAATCAGGACAATTAACAAGAAATTCATGTGATATAACATAAGTAAATAGGTCATATTAAGTGTAAGGATTCACGAAGGCTTGCACGGAGTGTAAGAGACGTGTAACACTCCATGCAAGCCTTGCGATCCAGGAACAGCCATAAACTCCATGTAAGAGACCAGCTAAAACGTCTCTTACACAGACTGGGCGTGGACATGCTAAATACCTCACTTGCAGCCAAAAGGTATGGAAATGAGGTATATTAGTGATCCACGAAGCAGAAACCAGCCCGTGTAAGAGACGTATTAGCTGCAGAAATGTACTCAGTTGACAACTGAGTACGTTTCTGCAAAATTCACAACGGAGCCATGTCAGCTCCAAATAAAGGGTGCATATGTGTCAGGCAGCCTGCCAATGGCCAAATATGTGGCCATTGGCAAGGTAACCTGATGCAAAAATAATAAAAATATAATTTTTTTTCGTCGATCGCCGATGTTTAAATGCAGCGCAGCCCCGCGCAAACGGGCTGCGCTGCATAAAACATAAAAATGAAGGTTATAAACCCACAAATGTGGGTTTTATGCAATACATGGAATGACAATGCAGGGACCAGCAGACCAAAAACAACATGGCCACAGTGTAGTGGTTGCTAAGGGGGGAAGCTGAGTCTAAGACATGTAACTAAGCATTACTAGGCAATCTCATGTAAATGAGGGTTAGGATACTGAATCCCACAGTCACATAGCAAATGAGCACAGTCTGAGTAGTGTAAGAGATACATAAGGGGGAGGAATAGAGTAGGAGATAGGTGACATCACAGGGGGGAATGGTAGAAAGAAATGCAGTTCATTGGAGGTCAGTGTAACATGACAGATGACAGACACAGATCAGGGAAAGAGGAGTGCCCCAAGATAAGCATGGGAAAGTCAAGAAATGGAAGGTGTACACTGTTACTTACACTAAAGTTTCTTGCTGGTCATGCATGCGCACGTGTGCACGCTATGAAGTGCGAGTAGGGCAGTGTGTGTGTGTGTAAGGCAGACTGAGCATGTGGGAGTGTGTTGGTAGATGTTTAACACAGTTTGCGCTGGAGTGCTCACGTGTAGGGCAGACTGAGCATGTAGGAGCCTGTTGGCAGACTTGTAACACTGTTTGCATGGGTGTGCGCGCATTTTAACCCGAATAAGACGATTGTAAACCATGTAAGCATGTGTGCGCGCATGTAAGCCACTGTGAGCGTGTTTCTGCTGATATGCACGCTGCTCCCCCCTGAGGAAACAGAAAGGAAAAAGGAAGCAACTGAATTAGTAGGAAGCTAGCAGGGAATACTGCTGGAGCTAGCAGGTGAAAACAATTAGAAGCAGGCAATTACACAGGCAGAATAGTAGCCCAGCCCAGCACTTCAAACTCTGCAAACAGCAGTGCAGGATGTTTCTCTCAAGAGACACTGCAAGACAGGAGTAAGCTATTAGAAGTGAAAACTGAAAAAGCTTAACTCAGAGCAGAAATGTTAGGGGCTGCTATAGCTGTCATAGGCGACTTGCTGAGGGTGGTGTCAATGCAGATGGTGCCAGACAACCCACAGTGAGGAGACGGAGAAGAGTGTACAGGCCCAGGGTCACCTACCATGGGTTACATGAGCTGGAGATAGTAGAGCGCTATAGAGTGGACAGAGAGCTCCTGCAGCAAATAGTTGAGCTGTGCAGGCCACGCCTCACACACATAACCAACAGAGGGGAACCCATCCCAGTGGAAACCAAGGTATGTGTTGGCCTAAGAATACTAGCAACAGGTACCTTCCAAAGACCAACTGGTGATATGATGGGGATATCACAGGCATCAGCCTCCAGGGTACTGCACCAGTTCCTGGATGCCATGTCAGCACGTCGGTGATCATGTATATTTCCCCAATGCCCGTGAGGTATTGGACAGCAATATGCATCTCTTCCATCAAATAGCGGAATACCCTGAGGTAGTGGGTGCAATAGACTGCATGCACATATGCATCAAAGCACCAGCCAGTGAGCGGGGTAGGGCCTACATTAACCGCAAGGGCTTCCCCTCCATCAACTGCCAGGTCGTGTGTGATGCCCAGGGAATAATAATGAATGTGCGTACTGGCTGCCCTGGGAGCTACCATGATTCCCACATCTGGCATTTGACGCAGCTGTACCAGACATTTGCCAATGGGGACATCCCACACGGACACCTAGTGGGGGATGCAGGTTATGCACTGGAGCCGTGGCTGATGACACCCATCAGAAACACACACACACCTGAACAGGAACGCCATAATGAGGCACATGCACAAACACGTAATGTAATAGAGCGTGTGTTTGGGCTGCTCAAGTCACGGTTCCAGTGTCTGGACACATCTGGTGGAGCCTTGCAGTACACACTAACTACATGTACCCAAATCATCATGGTATGTGCTATGCTACATAATATGATCTTGCGAAAACAGCTGCAGCAGGACCAGCATAGCGCTGGGCCAAACAGCCCCCCACCATTGCCAAGGCCATCACAGGCAGAGCGTGACTCGGAGGAGGAACAACCTGAGCCTGCCCCAGTAGGCAGAAGGAGGCATGCCCAGTATGCCCTGGCCTTGGCAAAGAGGCAACGCATAGCACATACACTGGCTCAGTAGGAACCCTGGGAATGATACCACCTCTAACTCACTCAAATAATAACATGGATGCCTAAAATGACATGACCTGCTCACAAACATGTACAGAGAGTGTAATATGCGCATCCGACAGAGGCAGCCCTGCAGCACCACCTGAGGCATGAATGCCATGTGTTAAGTAATGTAACACCATGTACTATATGCACACCCGAGGACCCTGACTAACATCCACCCTCACCAAGCATGAAGCCACAAAATGACGATGGGATGATCAAGTGCAATAACTGGCTGAAGTAATGCAGTTAGTCAAAGGGGAGCCAATGTGTTTCAGGCTGGGAAGACATGCGGAGCATGACATGATGCACCACCTGCTAGGGGTGGCATGCACCTATCAGTCCATGCCCCATGGATACTGGCAAAGGCTGTCAGTACCCACAGCATACCCTGAATAGGTAAGTCTCAAAACACAAACACACCTTCATAGGTACCACAAGGGATAGGAACCTAGATGTAATGCTACCCAATGCCAGAAGTCTAAACAGCAAGATGTGTGCAGTGTAAACGCACACAGTATGGAGAATGTAGATATTAGTCCTGTAATAGAAAACTGGGTCAAGGCTCACATCAGCACCCTAACACTACCAGGTCACACCTCATACTGTGCTGTACAGCCACAAAACATGGAACAAGCTACAAAAGGAGGGTGACTAGCAATAAATGTCAAGGATAACCACACCCCCATGTTGGTACCACAACAAGAAGCAGCATGGATTAGCCATGGTCAAATACCAATGGCTAAAACCGCCTCCCAGTATATAGCCTGCTGCAGACTACTGCCCTAATACCAGGAACTGCACCTGGCCTATGTTGGAATACATGAATATATCAAGCCCCCCAAACCACATTATATTGCTTGACTGAAAATACCCAGACATACACCGGGAGCATTATACTAGCACCAACACAGCTGGAGAAAAGTTCCCAGAATCCATAAACCAAAATGCCCAGGAACAACGTACCACTCCCACAAGAGGGGTAAGCATACTGGATGTGATAATCAGCAACATGGGTACTGGATGGCAAGATGAGAAGTGTATCCCTCACTGGTAAGACCAGACCATAGAGTAATCACACTGGATATACACATCCCGACCCCAGTCCCTGGCCAGAATACCACAGTGAAAAACATGTGTAAAGCATAGGTTGCACACCTCCAAACTGATGTGGAATCCACAAAAGGCCCTGTGCAAGTGCAGAATATGGACACACCGCAGAACATGTTATACAGGCATTCCATGAACACAGCCAGGAATGCTTGGAGTATGCAATCACAAATAACAACAAGACACAATGCCATACATGCAGGCATCTGGCATGCTGGACTCCAGCCATTACCAAACCATGCAAGAGAATGAGGAAGCTACTACATGATAGAGCAAACATAAAAAGGGAAGTAATCACTGATCAGTAGTATGGCAATAAAATATGTCCACTCATACAATCCACTAAGGCCAGCCACAACAAGTAGAATCTGCGAATCCAGAGGCAATATGACACCTGGCCCAAGTACACAGACAACCCACAACTCCCCCCAATAAATACAAATATATGTGAGAGATGCAACCATGTATCCAAACCGGAGGCTGAGCTCCCCCAACTCAGTACCGTCAAAACTAGTCAGGAGGAGAAGGTAACCACATACACCACAAACCCAGTCCCACATAGACCTATCACAACTGTAAACCAAACACATAAACACAGAAAAACATTCCTGGAGGCCCTAATTACAAACACACCACACCAACAGAAGCCTCCAAAGCAGATCCCAAGCAACCACAACCTCCAAACATAGCACATGCAACACATAGTACACAAAGCTGGTGTGCCAAACAGTCACAGGCCAGAAGGAGAAACAACATGCCTGATACAGTTGTAATAGGTGTCTGTATAGGCAGACACACTGCTGTCCCACTCAGCAGACTGAACAAGGGAAAGGGGACAGTAAGCTGCCTGTAGGCTGCCACAATATGCCACATAACACAAGTACGCAGGTCACCCCATAGCAAGCAGAAATATGATGCACTCAATGTCCATGCTGGTGTGAATGACCTGAGATGCACCTTCCTGGACTACATGGAAAGAGACATGGATGAGCTCTCTGAGTATGTACCCCAGGCCGGTATGACACTGGCCATTTGCAGCATCCAACCCACACCAAGAATGATGCCACAGTACAAACACAGAATGATCATCTTTAACAGGTGGCACAGTTACAGCTGTCAGTCCAAGAGGGTCTAATGTCTGTCTGCTGGAGATGTTGTGCATGACAAGCCATGCTGCTGTTCCAGGGATGGCTTGCACCTGTTACCCCTGGGCGTCTGGATACTGGATAAGGCCTTTGCCACCTCCATAGAGCCGTATGTAGGCAAGGCCAAAAAGACTACCCACCACCCCCCGAGAAAACATAAGTGGTAAGAAACATAAGGGTAATGCTGACCAATGCCATATGTGTAAACTGCAATATGAATGCCCCTGAGGCACTTCCCAGTATGGAGAACATCGATGTCTGTGCAGTGACAGAAGCCTGCTGCAAGCTTACTGATAGCACACCTGCACTACCAGGTTATACCACATATCATGCGTTATGGCCCCAACACCTGGACCAAAACATCAAAGGAGGGGGAGTATCCATATGCAGCACAGACACCCATACGGCCAGGTAACTGACAATGCACAAAGCAGCGGAGACCACCCATGTGCACCTAAGTGTAGTCAAAACTGCTGTACAGTCTGTAGCATGCGACAGACCACACTCTCACACACAAGAACTCCACCCAGACATCCTGAAGACACTGGACAGTATGAATGTCCCACCAAATACCAGACAAGGTACACACAAATTACCACATAGGTGGTAAACCATTATGTATGCAAGGAGTAATCAGGGACCTAGGGACACAAGTTGACAGTAATCTGTCATGTGACACTCACGATGCCAATGTGGCTAGGAAGATTGTCGATATTGGACACCGTATCATGAAAGGATTCACATCTACATCAACAGAGGTCACTGTGCCCCTGTACTGTTCCCTTATCAGACCCATAATCTAGTACAATGACTCATATGGGATGTGCCATACATGACACCTGCAGTGGTTCGGAACACCTCAAAGGTACCCCACCAAGAGGATAAAGGGTGTCAAATATATGTCATATGCTGCCTGGCTATAGACACCCCAGCTGAATGCAGTCACAGACTGCCTGCACAGAGGCATTGTATTTCTGTTGTACAAGGCCATGTCCAACACAGGAGTAATGGACATGCTCCACCACAGGAAATCAAAGCCATTGGAGCTGTGAGAGTGACAGATGTCAGCCTCAACACATAATGAAATAGGATGTGCTGGAGGGACAGATACATAACCCAGAGGCTCCCCACACCCAGAAACAGGATCCCAATCCATGTTAGGCAGAGCCCCTCACTGACACCCCTCAACAGGAATATTGTCAAGTGGATGGATGATCGTGCATGTATACTGGGGGTCTTCACTGTGTCATGACCAGACAGAGGCACAGTAAAGAAAATCATAAATGGCCATAATAGTCACATAGCAAGGGGTGGTGAAAGACACACACACTCTGGCTTGGCTTACTAATGCCCTAGGGTGGATAGCCTAGTATGAACCCATGAACCTATGAAGATACAAATTGTACAGGACACTAAGGATAATCACAAGGCTTACTTAACTGATGGTAGGAACCATGTTGGGAATCCACAGATATGCTCCGAATCACACAGATATTACAAACAACATACCAAACACACACACATATTGCTAACATACAACCTGACAGGTGCAGTGCAAACCCCCCCCCCCCCAAGAATGCAAAATATCTATCCCAGCAGACTGCTGGTCCCCTGACATTGCAGATGCTGATGTAACAGCCATCATCTGCAAAGCAAATCACACAGCAGCAAAGGTATGTGATGGTGTCCTGGGCTGAGGCCAACATGGACTCCAAGAATAATGGAATGCCAAATCACACTACTGCCCAGTGTCAGCCATACCACAGGATATGTACCCAAAGAGCAGTGTACAACAACAGTGGTCCTTCACAACAAAGGTGTTGCCTGAATGGATACTGCAAACTACCACCCCAGGATCCTGACAAGCTTGGTCTGCACAGCTATGGAAAGGATCAGTATGTACCGCAGACATAAAGCTATCGTGGACCTACTGATACCGGACCCTACACAGTGTGGCTGTTGTAAATGCAGATCCTGCCCCTAAACATGTTTGACCCATTTGAAACAGTCATTAAGGTCATTGATGAGGGCAATGTGGTCCACACAGCGTAGCTGGACCATGCATATGCTTCTAGACAATACCCTACGAGTTCAGTATGGATATGTTCACCAGCTTAAATATATATACCCCTATGTCAGTAGAGGGGTTGCAAACCAGACCAAGGACAGAACTGACATGGTCAGACATGCTGCATCCATGTCAGACTACAAAGCAGATATGAGTGGCATCCCACAAGGCTTGGTCCTGGGACCCCCCAGTTCTGTATATATGTCCCATAGGTATAGGCCAACATGGAAGGACTGTGACTGAACATGTATGCAGAGGAGTACAAACAGCCCACCATATCCGACCCCCAGCTGACACAAGCAACCCACAAAAGGGCCACCTACAAACAGACAACTGGAGCCATAGCCATGTCAGCAAGCTAATTGCAGAACTGTGTATAGACAACCACCGTAGATATACAGTAAGTGCCCACAAATTACCACACAGGTGTTAACCCATTATGTACCTAACATGTAATGAGAGACCTGGGGACACAAGGTGATAGATATCCTGCACTGGACAAACATGTGGCTGTAGTGTTTGCAGAAACATACCATATACCCACCCAATCATGAAGGTTGTCAGATGTAGATAAGGGGAGGTCACTGTGGCTCTGCAGTCATCCTTCATCAGCGTCACAATTGACTATAGCCCCTGTGGGATATACCACAGCAGACACCTCCATCAACTGTAAAGTCCACAACAGTACCCCACTAGGAGTAGCAAAAAGCATGAACAGATGCCATGTGTTGCCTCAGTAAACAAACTGCAGCTCCACACACTGCCATACTGCCCAGCTACAGGCAAGCTGTGCCTGATGTATGAAGCCATGTCCAAGCTGGAATCAATGAACATGCTGCACCTTGTACAATCTGAATGGCAGTGAGCTATGCACATGAGAGACCTGAACCCCAGCACTGACATACATAGGACAAGCTGTACAGAATGATCCATAACACAGAAGGCACCTCCACTCTTGAGTAAACTCCTGGTACAGGTTAGCCAGAGAGTCACCTATCGACACCCCTCAAGAGGAATCCTGATGAGTGGATGGAAGATGGTAGGTTAACCCTGGGTATCACTGTTATGTCAGAGGTAGACGGAGGCACAGTATACTAACCATGACATATGTCATGGCAAACTCCAGTTACAATGTGTGTCAAAGGATAAACACACCCTGTGACTAGCATCAGAAATGGCCTAGGGAACATCGCTAATGTTTGCCAATGTCCACCTATGTTGTGGAATACACTACCGATGTTGGACGAGCTTGGTGTAGGTAGTCCATATCTGAACATAATGCAACATTGTCATATGTGCACAACTGGCCCCTACACAGTCTGTTGTGCTCACTATGAAGATTAGTGATAGGACTAAAGCCCAGGATACTGTCCACCACAGTGAAAGTACTGAACCAGTACACTATACGGTACTACAGTGTTAGGTCATTATGAAAGTATGTTGACAACTGTCTGCAAAGTATCCCATGCAATCCCTGCAGGCACAGTATAATCCCTGTTGTGGCAGACACAAAGCAGTTGGCCAGTTAGTATACAACATGACACCCACCACACTACCATAAATGTGAGATATTGTTGAAGTTCACACACACCCAAATATGTGGTGGACTTCAGAGTGCAACATATGGAAAGCTCACACTGGGCATGCTTGCACACTTTGATAAATGAGGCATATGTCAGACAACATGCCATGGAAAGGCTGAACTGGGCATGCTCACACACTTAGGCCATATCTCCATTTAGCAGTTGGCCACACATATCTGGTATTTGTACGTGTCATTCCAGGAACCAACCACAACACAGCAATCTGCCCAGTGCACACAGTAAATGACTACAGAGACATAAGTGATATAGTGGATCGCCGTCATATGCAAACATCTTCCACAGATACACAAGTTGGTCATAGGAACAGGGAATGCTATGGCAATAAAGACCTGCAAACAGTAGAACAGCACAACAAATATTGTGCATCTGACAATTGAACATATGGGTGTAGAGGTCAATACTAGGCTTGTTGCCCTAGGGAATGACAGCTTAGCCAGAGTGTGCTTGGCATCTGCATCCCCAGTACAGTAGGCTACTGTGCCACTGTAAAGTAGGTCACATAAGGCAACGTGTGAGGCTAGTGAGCTGTGCCTCTGTCAAGCAGGGGCACAGTGGAGATCCCAGGGTTTGAAAGTGCTAAGCCACAGCCATGTTGTTGGTGTGTGCTGGAAGAGGGTTGCTGAGGATCTCTAACAGCAAGTGGCCATCAATAACAGACTGAGGGGAGCCCTATCTGCATTGTCTGGACAATTCCACTGTCAACACTGGGTTGTGATGATTATGTGGGAATGAAGTGTTGTGCCGGAACTGTTCACAGATGTCCTCCCTCTGTGGGCTACAGCTCTGCAATGTATCAGCTCACTCTGTCTGTTGGCCGGCTCATATATGGCTGGTGTACACCTGACAGGTGTCTTGTTGTGGAGCAGTCATGGGTATATGTGGGATAGCATGATCAATGCAAACCGTACACATGCTCATAGAATGCAATTGTCAAGGATTATGCTGAGTGGCCAGTATAGTCCCCCAGCATGGGTCCTTTGAAGTCATCCACCCCAGTCTTCACAAGTGTAGTGTCTGCTTGTGCTAAATACAGTTTGTGTGCAGTGACAACCTTGCCTGGGGGTGGGGATGGGATGTGGATGTCCAGGGAAAGGTGGGTATAGTCAGATATCAACAATGGTGGTCTACCTCTGGTGTGGAACAGTGAGTACCCATGTTGCAGATGGACAGGTGAAATATGTATTCCCCCATGTAGCTGTGGTGTGTGGTTCTTCCATAGCACATGGACCCACAAATTGTAGTGGCTGTAGGGTAAAGTGGTAGAGACCTGAGTAGTTCTCACACACAATATGCCTGTACCTGATGTTAACAACTGGAATGGTGTATGTGAACACCTGCATATCCCGGTACTGTTTCCAGGGAAGCTAAGTATGTGTCCTGGATGTGGGTGTGGTGCTCTGGACTGGTTGTGTTGTGTGTTACAGGTCCTGTGGTCACGAAGCATGGTATAGAACATAACCTGCCAGTGCGATGTGCATATCTGACCCTGCCGTAGGTGGCTGCAAATGCATATATATGCTATCCCCCACCTGACAGGTAGTACTAGATGTACATACCTCTGCAGAAATAAAGATGTCAGCACCCTATAAATACTGCAGGTGCAGACCAGATGCCCAGTAATTCGGTTAGCGCGCTCTGCTAATGTGTCACCCTCAAGTGTCATAATATAGGTAGGTAGGAGTTCAAACCATGCAATTGCTCAGTGTGTGTGTGTGTGTGTGGGTGAGCAGGATTGATGTGTGTGCAAGTCTGTGTGAGGGAGATGTTCCTTTTGGCAACTGTGAAAGCACTCTACAGGATGCACATTCCCCTATCTAAGCACGGATGATGTCAGCACCCTATAAGTACAGCAGGAGAAAATAAACCTCTGAGTAATTCGAATAGCACGCTCCGCTAATGTGTCTGTCACAAGTGTCATAACATAGTTAGGTAGGGGTTTGAATCCTATAACTGCCCAGTGTGTGTGGAGGGGGGTTAGTGTGTGTGCAAGTCTCTGTGAGGGAGATGTCCCTTTTGGCAACTGTGAAGGCACTCTACAGGATGCACATTCCCCTATCTAAGCACGGATGATGTCAGCACCCTATAAGAACAGCAGGAGAAGGAAAACCTCCCAGTAATTTGAATAGCGCGCTCTGCTAATGCGTCTGTCATGAGTGTCATAACATAGTTAGGTAGGGGTTTGAATCCTACAACTGCCCAGTGTGTGTGGAGGGGGTTAGTGTGTGTGCAAGTCTGTGTGAGGGAAATGTCCCTTTTGGCAACTGTGAAGGCACTCTACAGGATGCACATTCCCCTATCTAAGCACGGATGATGTCAGTACCCTATAAGTAAAGCAGGAGAAGGGAAACCTCCCAGTAGTTCGAATAACGCAGTCCGCTAATGCGTCTGTCACGAGTGTCATAACATAGTTAAATAGGGGGTTAAAACCTGCAAATGGCAAGTGTGTGTGTTTGGATGTGGGGAGTTTGTGTGTGTGCAATTCTGTATGAAAGACATGTGCTTTTTTTGCAATCAGGAGATCACACTACATGATGCACATTACCTTTTCCAAACAGTGATGATGTCAGCACCCTATACATACAGCTGGAGAAGAGACACCTCCCAGTAATCCAAATAGCGCAGTCTGCTACAGTGTCACTCTTAAGTGTCATAACATAGTTAGGTAGGGGTTTGAAACATGCAAATGGCAAGTGTGTGTGTGTTTGGATGTGGGGAGTTTGTGTGTGTGCAATTCTGTATGAAAAACATGTTAGTTTTGGCAATCAGGAGATTACACTACCTGATGCACATTACCCTTTCCAAACACTGATGATGTCAGCACCCTATAACTACAGCCAGAGAAGAGGAACCTCCTAGTAATCTGAGTAGTGCACTTCGCTAATGCGTCTCTCTCACGTGTTGAGACATAGTTGGGTAGGGGTATGAATCCTGCAAATGGCAAGTGTGTGTGCGTGTGTGGGGGTAGTAGGGTGTGTGTAAATGCAAGTGTGAAAGAACAGATCCTTTTGGCAAATACTACAATACACCAGATGCTGCATATACCCCCAGTAAACACAGGGGATGTCACCACACTATCAGCACAGCCAAACAGGCCTAGTTGGCCAGTAATGCCAATAGTGCGCTCTGCTACTGGGTCTATTACCATTGTCAGAGTACAGATAGATATGTTTTGGAAACCCACAACTGCTACGTGTGGTTGTGTCACACATTATGACCTTGTGTGGGTCTTTGTGCATAACAATGCATGCCATTGCCTAAACCAGCAATGGCAATGCACACATGATGTATGTGTGTGACACATACACATAAATACCTGTGACCTGTTGTAGTTACCATGTCTGACATGTGCCTTGAGTGGATAAATGGTATTTGCAATGAATAACAATATGATTGTGACTTACTGTGCAGGGGCCGCACGGTATGTGTCTATACAGTGTGGGTGTATATGGTAAAATACCTACAGCAGGGGATACACATCTGGTCTGGGCCATATAGTCTACATGTAGTCGATGTACAGGTGCTGCATGTTCCCACCTGTTGTGGGAGTGGTAACATGTCATTCCACTGCAATTCAGTGACCACATGCTGGGAACCCTTCAACTAGTGTGTTGTAGCTACAGTTATGCTCACACACAATGTTTGGCTGGATGCAGTCCAGCCATATAAAGACAGTTCTTGAGACTGTCATATTGCCAGTGTTGTTATGGAGGATAGGTGGGTTTTCTGTGTATGGGAGGGTTGTGTGTGCCAGGCTATGAACCAGACGGCAGTCTGACACACTGTTAGCTGCACATGAATAGGCCCTGATGCTTTGTGCTGTGCCAACAACCTGGAGGTGTGTGTATCTGTGGTGCCTTGGGATACCACCCCCCTATCCATGTGTGTTACATGTATAGGGGACGACAGGCATGGTATGAGGTATAACCTGGCAGTGATGGGTTGCACCTGTGAGCCATGAATCAGGACTCTGGTACTGCACAGACATTGCAGTTCACTGTGCTGAGGACAGTGTTCGGTGCATGCATCTTGTGGTGTACACTGCTGGTGTTGTGTAGCATCACTGTTAGTGTCCTATCCTGTGTGATACCCGCGGAGGTGGCTATGTAATCCGTGTCCTGCAGCATAAGGCAGTATGTGTGTATCAAGGGGCTTCGCCAATATACATTGGGCCATGGGTGTCACGTGCAGGCTGGCCATCGCAAATCATTGTGGCTTCCCTAGAATGTGAGCACACGTTGACAGTCAGTGGATACCCTATGAATGACATTGGAGATTGAGCAGAATGTAGACATAGAACACCCTTCCTACATATAGTGGTAGCATACCTGGTGAGGGTATGATGGCAACCAAGATCAGGCTCATACTGGCCTGTGCCACATGCTGAGAGATCCCTTCTATGTTCCCTATCATGTAGTCCAGGGAGGTATGTCTCAGGTCATCCATAGTGGCACGGTCTCTGACTGAGTCATATGTGTCCATGCCTCTGACTGACCTGTATGCATGTGTTTTGTGGTGGACCATAGTGCCCCAGAGGCATATCACTGTGACCTTCACCATGTACAGCCTGTTGAGCGGGACCCCACTGCAGTGGCCAAGAGAGGTACCTGACACATCTGTAGCAGGTGTGTTGTGTAGCCCTACAGGCTGTGAGTGTGTGGCACATGGGATGTGTGTGCCATGTGTGGCATGTGATCTGTTCCAATGTAACGTATGTCTGTGTGCCAGCTGCGGAGGTGTGTGATGCTCAGGCAGGATGCTATTCTGAGTCTCCAAGTATGCCCCAGTGTGTTCAGATTGCTGTCAGTGCGTGTCTATGTTTTACTGGTATTGTAGTCACTGTAGTATGACATGCCACCTGACAGGGTATGGCATTACTGAGTTCAGAGTGCTCAGTCCCCAGATTGGCTATGTGGTGGCATCCCACACATGTGTTGTACGTTCCTGGCCAAGGGTGATGGTTGACTGCATACATGTGGCAGCTGTGGCATTGCCACCTGCCTCACATAAACCACAACTGGACCATAGAGGTGATTCACAGGTTACCTTTGCACATGCTACCCTAGTAGTGTGATTGCCATGGTGATTACCAACACATAGGGCCAATGGGGAACAACATACTGAAGGTGTGTATGTGTGGGTGTACTGCTACTGTTTCATAGAACTGGCATATATGAATGCACACGTGGGTAAATGCCAGGTAAGACATGTGCAATGTGTCACAGGCAATGTACATGCGAACAGGACAGACAGTGATGTTCTGTCATGTGTAAACTTGATATACATATCGTATGCTATGCAGATGTCACTAGGAGTCCACAGAAGCACTGTAACTCGGCATTGCAGGTGAAAGCAGTGTTGCAGGAAACCCCAAGGGAACATGCATGCAAATAAAGCTACAGTAAGCAGGGCTGGAAGTAGTCCATTGTACAACAAAGAAGGGGTAACACTAACAGTAGGTTACAGTGCAAATATGTGGGCACTATCAACATGTACCCAGGAATGCACAGCGCAGATGCCCATGGTAGAAGTGATATTATGTCATAGTTAATGTGATTTGGATTACATTGGTACTGCACACATATCAACATGCGCAAACATCCACATTGCATAGTCATTGTGGGCAACTTGCCACCATCACTGTACATGTCCATCATTGCGTATCACTACTTGCATAAGCTTCCCCCCTGTGCTACCCATGTATGTGGCTATCTGTTGACATCCTTACCACTGGTATGCAATAATGTGCAGCTGTTACACTTTGGTACATACTATGGGTGCAGATAACAATTCAGGACAGTCATACGGTTACTGCATCAGGCATGCTGTGATATACACACAGTCATATCAGCACACTCTACTGTTACCAACATGATACTACTAATACACTTCTATGTAGTCACCCTGTGCATCAGCAACGTGTTTACCTGTACCTGCACTGATGTTGGAGATTGCAGGGGGTGGCACAGTTTCATCATATGCACAGGGTGTGAATTAGGTATGCCTGAGTCTGCCACTGATACCACCAATTGACATGTGTGTGTATGTGTGTTGGTGAGGGACAACAGTACAGGGTGGGGCACTGTTGGTGCAGTGCGTGCATGTATGTGGTAGCCCTAGGTGTTAACATTTCGCATGTGTGTATGCACACACACAGTTCCACCTCATGGCTGCCATATACAGGGGCTTGTGGACAGCCACAGACTGCACCTGGCAGGTCATACAGATTAGTGTCTGTGGGCACGGACACGGTACCTGAGCCTGGCAGGGGTGCTATGGACCGTATCCAGTACTTAGCCAGACTGGGTACTGTCATCAGAAGCGGGAGTGTGTTGACTGGACACAGGTCCCTGTTGGGACTGTCCAGAGCCATGTGCACGTGGTCTCCTAGGGTGTTCCGATGACAGCACAGACCCAGCATTGCTGGGGCTGCTGCTGGCACTATGTGGGCGTGCGCTGGGGCTGATGTCATCCGCGCTGACTGCCAGCTGATGCTGTTGCTGGCATATGGCCATGTCGATGCCGCAACCGCCCACCATTGCCCTGGCTCATGGACATGTGGTTGTGGAACTGCTGTAATATGTCCCCACAACGTCTGTCTATGACATCGGTGAAATTGCGGATAGCATCCGCGATGTCACACATACTGTCAGTCATGGCTGTGCGACATGCTCTCAGCTCCCTCAGACCCTGTCTGGTGTACCTTTCCATACGCGACTGTGCCTGCATGACAGCCCGAAACATAGCTGAGGTTGACAGACCTCTTTGGGCACGTCTGCCAGAGGCAGTACGCCCATGGATGCTCCCATGAGAACCCATGGGCAACTGTCTGTGTGGTACCATCGCAGGACCCTGCCCATGGCTGCTGTGTGATATTGGCAACAGTCTTGCAGACAGGTTCAGTGCACGTATCCCCCCTCCTTCTCCCCCACAAGTAGAAATACTTATCACAGCTGAATGTAACCTTCCTATCATCTCACATGTCCAGGTGAGGGCCACCCTCAGCAAAGCAGAACACACAGCATCACTGTGACCTGATGGTATCCCTGGATGTGTGCTACGTGCACTCCAAGAGGACATACAATCGCATATAAGACTGATATTTAACCTTGGCCGTACTACAGGATATGTACCTGAACACTGGCATACAGCAACAGTGGTCCCACACCACTAAGGAGGCACCTCTACTGACCCTGGGAACTACCGCACCATAAGCATAACCGGCCTGGTCTGCTAAGCTATGGAATTATTCAGTATGGGACGCATATACAGCGATATTGGGTACCTGCAGACACTTGTTCCCAGCCAGTTTGCCTTTGTGATGGGCTGATCCTGCCTTTTGAACCTGGTTGACCTTTCAAAACAGTCACTACAGCCATTGATGAGGGCAACACAATCCCTACAGCCTACCTGGACTTGCCTAAGGCCTTCAACACAGTACTCCACTCAGGCATCATAAACAAGCTCATTAGCTTACATGTTACTACATATGTCACATGATGGGTTGCACACTGGTTGACATACAGGATCCATAATATCGATATTGTAGGAGCCATGTCAGACTCAATGCCAGTCACATGTGGTATCCCACAGGCCTCTGTCCTAGGACCCCTCTTGTTTGGCATTTATTTCTCAGATGTAGAAGCGAACGTGTGCGGGTTGTGGGTGACAAAGTTCCCAGATGACTGCTAACTAAGTGCCATAGTCGTTACACCAGCTGACAAACACATCCTACAAACGGGCCTCACTGCAACAGAAAACTGCTGCCAGGATCATGGCCTAACACTGACTGACATGTAATGTATAGTCATCCCCTTTTGGTGGAACTACGTGCACACAACATATGACATGGACATACCTATAGATACAGACCTATGACACATTTGGAGGGTTCACAGTATGCAGACTATTAACCTGCTACTTCACATTACCTGTGTTTGTCACAGCTGGTTGCGTTACCACTACTTCTGCTTCCTGCTGCTGCTGGCACAGCTTACTACTGTCACTGCTGACAGCTTAGACTTAGTGTGTGTACCATGTGTATTTTTTTTCTCTCACTCTCTGTCTCTGTCTCTGTCTGTCTCTCTCTCTCTGTCTGCCCCCAGACAGTGCAATGAATGTATTGCATGTGTGGAGTGTTAGTACAGGATGCTTTTGTAGGTATCTGCATAAGTCCATGTGATGGCCTCTGCACCAATTGTAAGCCAGCATTTGCTAATTGCATGCAGCCAGTTGTGTACTGATTGCAGTTCTCACTGTGATTTCAGGACAGTGCTATAAAAGGGTATGTGAGATAGGCGTTGCCCTTTCAGATTGGAAGGGTGGGGACCATGCTGGTATGCTGTGGACACTGTTCTGTGAGTGTAAAGGTTAGTATCTCTCTCATGATTCAGGCTGTGTTGTAGATTCACATTTCTCCATTCCTCTCTCCTGTTCCCTGTAGTAAGTGTGTATGCACAATGACACCTACAACTACATATATATATATATATATATATATATATATATATATATATATATGTATATATACATACATTTATATATGTACATTAACTGACATTATTGCCTACTAGCTACCAACTAGCATGGCTGTTTCTGTTCACACACTACTATTATGGAAATCCACTAGTTTTGACAGTAATTCTAAATTACATGCTTTGTGTACTACACATCCTATATTCCCTTTACATTCATTCCTACTATTACATGATAAATTTATTTTAGCACAATGTTCTTGTATAAGAGTCATGGCTTAGTGGTAGGTCATGCAGACTACTGTTTCCAAGGTCCTGGGTTGGGGACTGACAGTGGGATTTTATTTTGCTTTTGAACTGACTACAGGACCTGTCAATCAGAGTGACTAAGGCACTTTTAAGCAGTTGTAACCGGGTTAGTGCTGGTTTGCGCGGAGCTCATGCATGCGCACTGGCATTCAGCTCCGCGCACACATGCGCACACCCGCTTACAACTGCTTAACAGTGCTTACTCTGGCGCACACCCGCGCTATTTTCTTTGAAAGAAATGAAAATGGGGAGACAGGAAAGTGGTGAAAAAAGGGTCACAAAGAGGGTAAGACAGTAGGGAAACAAGCTTGGGATTTGCAGGAGGGATGTAGGTAAGGCCCATAGCTGCCCATTTCTTCATCAGCAACAGCTGTGCATATGTATGTCATTTGGTGTGACATTTGAAACCTTCCACCCCTGAGAGAGGTGTCAGGACAACAATAATACTTGTTGCACAGCCAATTGTAATTGATAGTTTCCATGTCCAGCAGACATGTGTGTTCGGAATGGGCAGCTATGTATGGGGTGTAATTTTTTTGTGGGTACAGAGTGCCTTTTTTTTTTTTTTCAGGTGAGAGTGGTATGTCAGGTGAAGGAAGTCGGTATAGCTGGGGAGGTAGGTTGGGTAGGTCAACAGACAAGACAAACAAGACGCATATAGGGGCAGTGTATGACATGTGTGGGGGGTTACACAATTGACGGGGACGGATGTTTGGATATCCAGAGCCCATGAGCCCACAGATGGCAACAGTGGAACTGATATCCCCACCCATGGGCAGTTGCCACTGTTCCTTCACTGCCCAGGATGGGGCTGTGCTGGGGGCTGTGTAGGACGGGCAACAGGCATGCCCGTAAGTTGTGCCACCTGTGCCTCAAGCTGGCATAGGGGCCCAAGAACAGAGTCCTGGATCTCCCTACGCACCACAGTCCGGACGCTACGGAGTGTGAGTGGTGGTTCTCCTCCAGCCACACTTGCAGAGGGTGGTCGAGCCCCATCCCCTGCAACGCTTCCACCTGCAGGTGGCACAGGGCCACCGGAGGAGGGTCCAGACTGGGCACTAGTGCCAGGTGCACTCGCCAGCTGAGGTGGGAGAGGTGGGTCCGCTGGAACCCACCTTCCCTGTCGTCCTATGTTTTGCATTATGTCATGACAGTTTGGGTTAGTAACATATAATACCATTCACAATTAGTTGTAACAGCATGCATTAGTATTCCCATTAACCAAACACCCAGATATTCACACCATTGAACAGCAAGCATAACACATGCATAATTTGAACAGCAATACACAGTCCAACAACATGCAGGGTTGATTGATGGCAACAGGCCATCAGGTTTGGATGTATGGACAGGGCAGATGCATCAACGGACATGCAAATATTTATGACCCAACAGGACAAATGTCCAGGGGTGTTAATTGTGATTGCACATACCATTTTCACGTGGAATGGGTTATATGTGGTTATAGGGGGGGTGAAGAAAATAATATTAACACCTTTGAATACCAATACATATGCTGTACATTTCTAATAGCTGCACATATATACACACTACTGTTCTAACTACAGTTTCCTATATGATAACTACTTCAATTTGGTGATAGGACTGTTACTGCTACATCAATATACATTTTATTGTTCTTCATACACATTCATATCTGGCTTTGTTCAGTTACATCATCCTGCTACATTTGCTTTATATAGCTATAGACAACTGTGGATGTTTGGTATGTCAGACAATCATACTATCTGCATATTGCAGACTGAGAGCAACATATCCAGATTTTGGGATACACATTCCAGCTGCAGCAACACTTTGAACAGATTTCGCTGTTTGGTTTTGCTTCTCACATGCATTTCATTCTGTACTGACTGCAGTATACTTTATTCAGGGGTTATTATTACTTTATTGGTGGATTCATAACACTTTCTCACACTCTCTCACTTGTTTTCATTTTACTATTCAGTATGGTACTTACTTCTAGGCTTTATATTGACATGTTTTACCTGTAGTTATTACAATCCTTTCCAGCAGTCTCACTTCTGTCATGTTTCAGTATTTCAACAGGGGTATATTTCACACATGTGATTTGCTCATCTTCTGCAGCTGTACTTTTCAGCCTGCTGCAGATTGTGTACTATTATATTACAGGTGGGGCATCTTTATTTCAGACTTTATTTCAGACATTTTCATTTTTCAGTTTGCATTACAGACTGCAACACACTTTTGTAATCAAGCAATACTTGCAAACAATCTTACACTGTTACTTGCACATTCTATTACTTAGTGACTACACTGCACTCTTTTGCTAACTGTCATACTTTTATATTTCTTTACAGTTACTGG
The DNA here is from genome assembly GCF_019279795.1 of Protopterus annectens. Classification (NCBI taxonomy): domain Eukaryota; kingdom Metazoa; phylum Chordata; order Ceratodontiformes; family Protopteridae; genus Protopterus; species Protopterus annectens. Next base: position 94,794,457 of record NC_056732.1, on the reverse strand, counting down.
GAGAAGATTACTGACCTGTCTGGTGGTGCAACCGCACCAGCCTATCGCCATAGGCTCTGTGGTTCGCAGAACGGACACCTACAGCTGTAATGTAAATGAAATAATATTGGAATACACATCTCCATAATATGAGCTAGTTTAATTTCTTACATACATAATTACATGTAACTTACTCAGTAGTGGGGCGTTGGGCATTTGCCGGGCCTCCTGGATCCTAAGGTTCAATTGGTCCTGCTTGCATCTCTTCAGGTCCGCATGGTGGTGACGAACCTGCTCACCAGTCCTTGGAATCCCTGTGGCACTGGTGAGATCATGAGCCAACCGGTCCCACGCCTCAGTCCTATATGCTCCCCACAGGACCTGGCCCTGCATGAGTTGGGCCTCATGACTGTGGACTAGAAGCCAGACCATGTATCTGGACTCCTCAACGCCCCACCTCTGTGCTCGAAAGCAACTACCCTCACCTACTCCTGTCATTCTGGCTGCAAGTCAGTTCTACAATCGTTTATGCTGTGTATTCCCGCCTATGGGGCTTATATATGCCGTTTTTCCCGCACATATCTGTGACTGGCCATTTTGGAATTGTATCAACTTCACAAAACCTGCTTGGTCATGCTCCACTTTGTATTCATTCCTATATATTTGCTATTACTGCATGTATAGGTATTGCTGTCATCGCTTAGTGGTTCAGTACCTTGACTATGGTGCATAGTATCCTGGGTTCAAACCTGGCCACTGCTTTTTATTTTTTATGACTGTCTAGACAGGCTGAGGGGTGTGTCTGTGTAAAGGCAGTTTTGATACGGCTTGCTCAATGTTGCCCGTCGGTTAGCTTGTTGGCGCGGTGCGCAGCTCCGCGCAAATGGGGTACGCTGGTTTACACCTCATTTGGCTATCAGCATGCATATTACGCTCAGATCAGCTAGGGGCACACAGTTTCATTGTGTTAAACCACTGCTCACCTATGGGCACTCATTTTGCACCTGTTAAACCACTGCTCACCTACGGGCACTCATTTTGCACCTGTTAAACCACTGCTCACCTACGGGCAGATGCACTCACCTTGTTAAACTGTAGCTCAGCTATGGGCACATCTGGCGTCTTTTATTATTTTGTTATCTCACATTTCTTCAAAATAAATGGACTATTTCATTACATTTTACATAAACTATGATTTTATATGTGTACATGTTTGTCAGGGACTTGTTTCCTGCTTCTTTTACTGGAAATAAAAATTGGTGTTGTAGGGGCTCGAACCATGAATGCCTGCTCTTCAGCCGACGTCTCTACTGCTACTCTATTGCTTCTTGGCTTAGTTTGCTTATTTAGTTCTTATATCCTTTTCCACTGATTGTTAACTGTGGCTAAGCTACAGGCACGCCAACGCAAACGAGCGCACTCACTTTATGATTTAAAAAAAATATATAACATGTTCATTTATATATTTTATGTTCATAGTCTGTGGGGGCATGTGTTGTGTTGTGTTTATTCACATTTCCATGGCCTCTGTCATGGGTGTTTACTTTGGGCAATTTTACTCTTCTGGGGGTGTGTCTGCGTGCAGGGCTCGGCCTACGGACACGCCCCCTACTGTCTTCCACGGACCGTGTTAGCCTTCGGTGTGATTCAGCATGCCCTCATGCATATGCATGACATGCTGACAACACTGTTTAACTGCAGCCTCCGTGTAAGCCATGTATCTCTTACACGGAGGCTTCATGAATCCTGCCCAAAGTCTTACCGCAGCAGTATACAGCAATAAGGGAAAGGAGGGGAAGAAATAAAATGCCATAATGGAAACATCGAATAGAGAAAACTGTAACACAAGTAAGACAAAAAGTGTCACTTTCAGAAGAATATAGAAGAGGGAACAGATCAACAAAGATACTTAGAAAGTCAGATGTGGTAAAAGCAATGCACAGTATCAGAACAGACCAGGATCTATCATACATTATTGAGAATACAAACCTATCAGCACAAGCAAAAAAACTTAGAGGATATGCAGATTAATATGAAGGAAAAGTACTAAATAACCAATTCATTGATGACCCAAAAAAAGTTTTATAGAGAATTGAGAGCCAAAGAAATAGAAATTCCACAGGGAAAGAAGAAATAGACACATTTTGGAGAACTATATATATAAAGACTGTATGAGACACAACAAAGATGCTGAATGAAAAGAAAAATTTAAAGAAACAGTAAGGAATTCAAATGTATAGGATATGAGATGTGGTGAAGTAGCAGTCAGAGAAATTGAAATAAAATTAAGAAAAGCTCCTAAATGGAAAACCCCAGGCCCAGAGGTAGTACCTAACTTTTGGCATCCTTACACAAATAGTAAGAATTACTTACACGCACACCCTGAACAGACCCCAACCTGATTAACAACCAAAAAAACAATACTCCTTTTTAAGAATGAACCTGTAAGCCACCTTTTAGACAATAGACTGATAACTTACCCTTTGGCAATGTACAAGTTATATACTGGAATTGATACAGACATAGTTTATAATCATTTGGAAAAAAACTCACTCATGGTAATAGAACAAAAAGTTAACAAAAGAAAGTAATTTGGAACAAAGGATCATTTGTTTCTAAATAAAGCCATAACAGAGAATTGTAAAAAGGGGAAGAATGTAAGTATGGCATGGATAAATTACAAAAAAAAAAAAAAAAAAAAACATTTGACAGCACACCACATTCTTGGATAAAGGAATGCTTATAAATGTATAAGATACATCCTACATTGATCAGTCATATTACAGTGACCATGATGAAACAGTTGAAAGCCACTTTGTAGTTAAGCCATGACAAAGGCCAAATTATTATCCCAAGGATAAAAATTAAAAGGGGGAATATTCCAAGGTAAGTCTTTGACACCACTGTTGTTTATTGTCCCTGTCCCCTTTAATAAACACATCACACCGAATGATATTTGACAACCTTTATTAAACTTCCATAAACATAACTTTGTTAGCCAATATTTATTAATTACAGCTTAAACATAATATAGTTGATATTACTCACAGCATAAACATCCATGTAATGTTAACTAGGACAGCATGACCTTGCTCATCCTGACCCAATAAGCTGCATCCATACCTCTACTCACTTACTTTACTTATGAATCAGTGTTCCATCACTCACTTTGAATTACCATCCAACCAAATAAGCAGAGTCCTTACCTGTGCTCTCTGATATTACTTATCAAGCAGAGTCTAGCTGCTCACATTTCTTTCCCAACCCATTGAAATGAACATCCAACACTAGAGGGGGAATAGAAGAAGCTAAGCCTGCCCCTCTTCTCCACCCTATCCAGACTGATAAAATAACCACAATCGCCATTGTTCCACCAAAAAAGAGAGCAAGGGCAGGTAGCAAGTTCATGCCAAAATGTGATTTCTTACCCAGTTACACTTGCATAAACCCCTTAAGCTCCTCAATATCCTTACCTGATTTCCTCCCAATCATCCATCATTCCTATTTAACCCTTTCATCCCCCCACCCTTTTAATTCCCAATACTATTTCTATTTAACCCCTACCTGAAGATGTCCCTGGACAAACTGACTTGTTACCAAACCTCATTTCTCCCGGCCATCTTCAATAAACACATCACACCAAATTACATTTGATGACCTTTATTAAACTTCTATAAACATAACTTTGTTAACCATTATTTATTAATTACAACTTAAACATAGTAAAGTTGATCTTTAATCACAGCATAAACATCCATGTAATGTTGACTAGGACAGCATGACCTCGTTCATCCTGACCCAGTAAGCAGCGTTCATACCTCCTTTCACTTACTTTCCTTATGAAGCAGCATCCCACTTCTCACTTCATTTACCATTTATTGAATTACCATCCAACCAAAGAAGCAGCGTCCTTACCGCCACTCACTTATTTTACTTATCAAGCTGTGTCCAACTGCTCACTTTCCTTTCACAAGTGGATGGTGCAGTGGTGCAGTGGCTGCATTGTTGCCTCACAGCAAGTGAGCAAATGGATGCAATAATGTCCAAAATGAAATTTACTTTCCAAAATCAGTTTTAATAGCAATCCCGCCATCACACTAACTGCCCATTATAAACAAAAAAAAAAACATATAATGACATCATAGCATTTGCGGACCAACCCTCACAATGCAAGCTATCTTGTCAATACCCAATGTCTGTCAGTCTTCACACTATCAATCCTACCCCAACCCTTCAAACCAATGAACCGCTGACCAGGATTAAGTTCACATACCCTTGTAACCCATGTAATTTTACTACTCACAGCTAACTCTTCCTTGACCAACTGAACTGCCTTACCTTGTTCCCAAGCCAGACAAATAAACAAATCTTTACACCAAACTCCTTCCGTCAGGCAACTGCATCACAAATTGACCACTATGGTAATGCCCTACCATAAGCCTTCCTTATAAAGGGTGCCCCAAACTCATGCAACACAAATTTAACCAATCTAGCAATGCTCTACTATATGCCTGCTTCATAAAAGATACCCCAAACTCCAGCAGCAAGCCTAAACAATGCCTTGCTTAAGGCTTCTAACTTCTGTGTAGCCACAAAGCCCCAGTTCTTCCAATATCCCCCAACACACTTGTATACCTCCCATGCCCCATCAAACCCTACCTGCCTCTAGAAGTCATACATATACTGAAATTGTTGTAATGCCACCCCACCTGTGGTACTCCAGACTCCCCATAAACAATCCCCAACCCTGCTTCACCCTGCCCCAACATACTTCTTCCTCACTTGCCCACACTACCCCCTATCTGAACCAACAATGATGTGCCTTAATGAGCACAAATAAAGTAAGATTACCAATGACCTCATTGTGCACCACTCCTGCAACTGGAACATCCACCCCAGCAGAATCCATTACCTTGAAACCAATTTCATTCAGACCACTAACTGTTGCTCCCTCTGCACTCCCCCATGTGTGACCTCATTGTGCACCACTCTAGCAACCAGGACATCCACTGCAACATCTATCACCTTTTGAGCCTCACTTCCTTCAGGTCACCAACCAATGTCTGCTCTATGCTTCCCCATCTGACAAAACCACTTTTTTTTGACCATCAGCTGCTACAGACTATGCACTTTCACCATCTGTGACCTCACTGCATAGTGCTGCAAGCAGCTGAAACACACATCATAGCACCACCATCTGCAACACCTATCACAGCACCATCTGCAACATCCATCACAGCACCACCATCTACAAAGAAAAAAAAAAAAGACAAATGTAAATCCTCCAAAATAGAGGGATGAGTCTTGGGAGCATTACAATATACATGCAGAACACAAAACATCCCTGTGCAATCACTTACACAAATTAAAATTTTAAGGTACATATTCATCTGTTAAAAAATACAATCTTGGCAGCTTCTGTCATATGCTGCTTTAGTCTACAAGCAACTCTAACAGCAATATGTACCCAGCAATGAAAATTAAGATGCTTAAATCAAAGAGGAAAACACATCCATAACCTATCCATACCTTTCAAGTGTTCCCCATGTCAAAGAACGTTCTTCAGCTGTTGCCATAAAAGTTAATGTTCCTCAATGTTCAACTTGAAAAAGTCTGTCACACATTCTGTGCCAATAATGTAACTGGTATTAGGGATAAATAGAACTGAAACATAGTATTCCCTTAAAAAGCCTATTCTATAAATGTAATTATCACCTTTTAACCATTCTATGAGTTTAACCATGCTATGAGCTTCCTAGTTACAGTTGTTTTTTTTTTTTTTTTTTTTTGGAGCCAGTGTAAGTGTTCCCTCATCTACCCTTCTTCCACACAAGTGGCAGTGAAATGAGAAACAATGACAGTAAAGAAAATTGAAACCATTCCATACTTCTTCCAATACAGCAGTTTATGGAGCCTGTAGTGGCATCCTTGTTAAAGGGGAAAGCTTTACTTAACATTACCCCTTTAAAATTAACAAACTTTCAATAGGTTTCAGATGACAGTTCAAATAGTAGAGAAGTGGAGCTGCCACCATCCTCACCATCCCCTCGTTCTCAGAGATAAAAACAAGCAGATCCCCCTTTCACAGCATCCATTTAATTACTAATTTCACTTACTAAAGGGGCCAGAATCGGCATTATGTGCATAAGACACATGGACTGCAAATGTCATGGAAACAAATTAACACAAGATGGCACAAACAACCTAGACTGTGACCATGTAAGTGAACGAATCCAAGCACACTATCAAAATCAATGAAAGAGATATACACTAAAACTGTGATTCCTCAGAAACTGCCTGCCCCCCATTTTGCACAAGCAGTCCACCATCTTTAAGTGCAATGCTAAAAATGAGACCTTATTTATGCTCTCCTGCTAACACTTGCCTTCCCTTTAACCTAAAAGGGGCCTCCATTACTATCAGAGAGGTTAACTACCTTGTAAGAACAATTTAAAATTATTGTGCTTAGAATGTGATGGAAGATGAAGAAGCATTCCATCCCTTTCATAGTTTCACCAATTCAACCCCTACATCCATATGGGCTCTGTGCCCCCCCCCCCGCAGAATTGTAGGTGGGAATCAAACCCTTTACCTTGTGTCTATGAAGCAAACACAATGTCACTATGTTCACCCCTTACCACCTACATTATGCTAGCTGCCCAGTCTGGGGACTCATTAGTAAAATCCAGTTGCTGCAAATAGCAGTAAAGTGAATGCAAACCATGAACCCCCCCACACACTTAGTACAAACAGAGCTCTAACAATCAAGTGCAGACAAAGGACGCAGCCATCAATACCAAAAGTAAGTGTCCTAATAGCGTTCTATTTTACATGTTACAAATTGTCTGGTTTATTCTAAAATGAAAACTAAAATTAAGACAGATAAGTACAGCACCATAACACCACATTGCTGTGCAGTGTCCACTATGATACTGAAACAAGGTAAATTGCAAACATTGCTGCTACAAACTCAGAAACTTGATAGGACAACAGGCCCTGCATTCCCATGACTTTCAAATTGTATGAAGTCCAAAGCCTAAATGCATGCCACCATTTTCTAACTTTTAATGATTTGCTGCTAAGTTGCCAGAAAACCACCATTTTGTGGAAGGATGTGCCCAACATAAATAAGCTGTTCCTCCTAAAGCCTACTTGCTACTCCCTAACTATCATCATTATTTATTAAGTGTAATTCACCAGCACATCTCTAAAAGAAACCAGTTTTAGGAGGGATTAACACAGGGAAGGTTAATACTTTTGAACTAAAAATATAGCTTGGTGGCCACTCCATTTTTCCTGATAGTACCAATGCACAGCATTGGTAATCAGTCTATACAGGTGGCCTAACCAAATGGATATATGAGCAGTAAATCTCATCCCTGCCATATACCCTAATGGCTGTAATGGTCCCTCTAATGCAATTGCGCATGCTCATGAAAACACTGAGTGCAGGTATTTCACGGCCCATGAAAAAACCCTGCGACAGGTGGGAGCCAGCAGGACAGTAAATCAACAATGCATATGAAAAATAACAGAGGACTGATGAAATCAGCAGTAAGCAGAAGCAAAATTAACCCAGACCACCAATGGAATGGATATTTGATTCCTGCTGCCAGGCTTCCTGCCTACGATCTGAAACCTCGGTAAGGACAAATCAGTTTCATGACACATTTTGTATCAACCATGTGGATGAAGCAATCCACTGACTAAATTATAACAGTGCTACTGTCCATAAAACTTGTAGTCATAAATAACATTCAAGATAATAGTTTGAATGAATGCCACAAAAGTGGAACAAGTTAACAATAAAGCACCACAACAAACATACTGAGATGAACCACAACCTTAATCCGCCAATGTCCAATAAAACTTCAAAACACACGTAAATCAACTAGAAACCAAAAGCAAAGAAAACTATATCACACTACCCCAAAAATCCATAGCAAACACACTGCCTCTGACCAGAGAAGCAATTAAACCACTCTTCACAGAACCAGTGTCGGCATGCTCCTTCTGAACTCCAAATTTTATGCCATTATCTAGCGACTGTAATCCATAGTGAATCCAGCACACCACAAGCTCCACAACAAACAAACCAATACATGGGGCAAAACCCGGGCACTCTGGCAAATCCGAACCCTTGAGAGCAATCTTATGAGCCACTGAGATGAAAGAGGCTTCCCCCCCAGACTGTCAGTCACGCTATGTGAAGAAACTGAGGGCAGGATTCACGAAGGCTTGCACGGAGTGTAAGAGACGTGCAACACTCCATGCAAGCCTCACAATCCAGGAACAGCCCTAAACTCCGTGTAAGAGACCAGCTAAAACGTCTCTTACACGGACTGGGCGTGGACATGCTAAATACCTCTCTTGCAGCCGAAAGGTATGCAAATGAGGTATATTAGCGATCCACGAAGCAGAAACCAGTCCGTGTAAGAGACGTTTTAGCTGCAGAAATGTACTCAGTTGACAACTGAGTACGTTTCTGCAAATTCCACAATGAAGCCATGTCAGCTCCAAAAAAAGGGTGCACATGACTCAGGCAGCATGCCAATGGCCAAATATGTGGCCATTGGCAATATAACCCGATGCCAAAATATTAAAAATATAATAAACCCAGCGCAGCCCCGCGCAAACGGGATGCGCTGTATAAAAACATAAAAAAGAAGGTTATAAACCCACAAATGTGGGTTTCATGCAATACATGGAATGACAATGCAGGGACCAGCAGACCAAAAACAACATGGCCACCGTGTAGTGGCTGCTATGGGGGAAGCTGAGTCTAAGACATGTAACTAAGCATTAGTAGGCAATCTCATGTAAATGAGGGTTAGGATACTGAATCTCACAGTCACATAGCAAATGAGCACAGTCTGAGTAGTGTAAGAGATACATAATGGGGAGGAATAGAGTAGGAGATAGGTGACATCACAGGGGGGAAATGGTAGAAAGAAATGCAGTTCATTGGAGGCCAGTGTAACATGACAGATGACAGACACAGATCATGGAAAGAGGTGTGCCACTAGATAAGTCATGGAAAGTCAAGAAATGGAAGGTGTACACTGTTACTTACACCAAAGTTTCTTGCTGGGCGTGCATGCGCACGTGTGCACTCCATGAAGCGCGAGTAGGGCAGTGTGTGCACGTGTAAGGCAGACTGAGCATGTGGGAGTGTGTTGGGAGATGTTTAATACTGTTTGCACGGGTGTGCGCGCATGTAGGGCAGGCTGAGTATGTTGGAGGCTGTTGGCAGACGTGTAACAGTGTTTGCGCGGGTGTACGTGCATTTTAACCCAAATAAGTAGATTCTGAACCGTGTAAGCATGTGTGCGCGCGTGTAAGCCACTGTGAGCATGTTTCTGATGGTATGCACGTTGCTCCCCCCTGAGGAAACAGAGTGGAAAAAGGAAGCAATACAATTAATAGGAAGCTAGCAGGGATAACTGCTGAAGCTAGCAGGTGAAAACAATTAGAAGTAGGCAATTACACAGGCAGAATAGTATCCCAGCCCAGCACTTAAAACTCTGCAAACAGTAGTGCAGGATGTTTCTCTTAAGAGACACAGCAAGACAGGAGTAAGCTAATAGAAGTGAAAACTGAAAAAGCTTCACTCAGAGCAGAAATGTTAGGGGCTGCCATAGCTGTCATAATGAGAGATAGGCAACTTGCTGAGGGTGGTGACAATGCAGATGGTGCCAGACAACCCACAGTGAGGAGAAGGAGAAGAGTGTACAGGCCCAGGGTCACCTACCATGGGTTACATGAGCTGGAGATAGTAGAGCACTATAGAGTGGACAGAGAGCTCCTGCAGCAAATTGTTGAGCTGTGCAGGGCACGCCTCACACACAGAACCAACAGAGGGGAACCCATCCCAGTGGAAACCAAGGTATGTGTTGGCCTAAGAATACTAGCAACAGGTACCTTCCAGAGACCAACTGGTAATATGATGGGGATATCACAGGCATCAGCCTCCAGGGTACTGCACAGTTATGGAAAGGATCAGTATGTACCGCAGACAGAAGGCTATTGTGGACCTACTGATACTGGACTCTACACAGTGTGGCTGTCGTAACTGCAGAACCTACCCCTAAACATGTCTGACCGATTTGAAGCAGTCATTAAGGTCATTGATGAGGGCAACGTGGTCCACACAGTGTAGCTGGACCGTGCACATGCTTCTAGACAATACCGTACGAGTTCAGTATGGATATGTTCACCAGCTTAAATATAAACCCCTATGTCAGTAGAGGGGTTGCAAACCAGACCAAGGACAGAACTGACATGGTCATACATGCTACATCCATGTCAGACTACAAAGTGGATATGAGTGGCATCCCACAAGGCCTGGTCTTGCCCCCCCACCCCTGTTCTGTATATATGTCCCATAGGTATAGGCCAACATGGAAGGACTGTGACTGAACATGTATGTAGAGGAGCACAAACAGCCCACCATATCCGACCCCCAGCTGACACAAGCAACCCACAATAGGGCCATCTACAAACAGACAACTGTAGCCATAGCCATGTCAGCAAGCTAATTGCAGAACTGTGTATAGACAACCACCGTGGATATACAGTAAGTGCCCACAAATTACCACACAGGTGTTAACCCATGAGGTACCTAACATGTAATGTGAGACCTGGGTACAAAAGGTGATAGATATCCTGCACTGGACAGACATGTGGCTGTAGTGTTCGCAGAAACATATACTATATACCCACCCAAACATGAAGGTTGGCAGATGTAGATAAGGGGAACTCACTGTGGGTCTGCAGTCATCCTCCATCAGCGTCACAAGTGACTACAATAGCCCCTGTGGGATATACCGCAGCAGACACCTCCATCAACTGTAAAGTCCACAACAGTACCCCACCAGGAGTAGCAAAGAGCATGAACAGATGCCATGTGTTGCCTGAGTAAACAAACTGCAGCCCCACACACCGCCATACTTCCCAGCTACAGGAAAGCTGTGCCTGATGTATGAAGCCATGTCCAACCTGGAATGAATGAACATGTTGCACCTTGTACAATCTGAATGGCAGTGAGCTATGCACATGAGAGACCTGAACCCCAGCACTGACATACATAGGACAAGCTGTACAGAATGATCCATAACACAGAAGGCACCCCCACTCTTCAGTAAACTCCTGGTACAGGTCAGCCAGAGAGTCACATATCGACACCCCTCAAGAGGAATCCTGATGAGTGGATGGGAGATGGTAGGCTAACCCTGGGTATCACTGTTATGTCAGAGGTAGACAGAGGCACAGTATACTAACCATGACATATGTCATGGCAAACTCCAGTTACAATGTGTGTCAAAGGACAAACACACCCTGTGACTAGCATCAGAAATGGCCTAGGAACATCGCTAGTGTTTGCCAATGTCCACCCATGTTGTGGAATACACTAGCAATGTTGGATGAGCCTGGTGTAGGTAGTCCATATCTGAACATATTGCAACATGGTCATATGTGCACAACTGGCCCCTACACAGTCTGTTGTGCTCACTATGAAGATGTCAAGCAGTCATAGGACTAAAGCCCAGGATACTGTCCACCACAGTGAAAGTACTGAACCAGTACACTATACGGTACTACAGTGTTAGGTCATTATGAAAGTATGTTGAGAACTGTCTGCAAAGTATCCCATGCAATCCCTGCAGGCACAGTATAATCCCTGTTGTGGCAGACATGAAGCAGTTGGCCAGTTAGTACACAACATGACACCCAACACATAACCATAAACGTGAGATATTGTTGAAGTTCACACACACCCAAATATGTTTTGGACTTCAGAGTGCAACATATGGAAAGCTCACACTGGGCATGCTCGCACACTTTGATAAATGAGGCATATGTCAGACAACATGCCATGGAAAGGCTGAACTGGGCATGCTCACACACTTTAGGCCATATTTCCATTTAGCAGTTGGCCACACATATCTGGTATTTGAACGTGTCAGTCCAGGAACCAACCACAACACAGCAATCAGCCCAGTGCACACAGTAAATGACTACAGAGACATAAGTGATATAGTGGATTGCCATCATATGCAAACATCTTCCACAGATACACAAGTTGGTCATAGGAACAGGGAATGCTATGGCAATAAAGACCTGCAAACAGTAGAACAGCACAACAAATATTGTGCATCCGACAATTGAACATATGGGTGTAGAGGTCAATACTAGGCTTGTTGTCCTAGGGAATGACAGCTCAGCCAGAGTGTGCTTAGCATCTGCATCCCCAGGATAGTAGGCTACTGTGCCACTGTAAAGTAGGTCACAGAAGGCAACATGTGAGGCTAGCGAGCTGTGCCTCTGTCAAGCAGGGGCATCATGGAGGTCCCAGGGATTGAATGTGCTAAGCCACAGCCATGTTGTCGGTGTGTGCTTTGAGAGGTTAGCTGAGGATCTCTGACAGTAGGTGTCCGTCAATAACAGACTGAGGGGAGCCCTGTCTGCATTCTCTGGACGATTCCACTGTCAACACTGTGTTGTAATGAGTATGTGTGAATGAAGTGCTGTGCCGGAACTGTCTGTTGTACGGCGCATATATGGCTGGTGTACAGCTGACAGGTGTCTTGTTGTGGAGCAGTCATGGGTATATGTGGGATAGCATGACCAATGCAAACTGTACACATGCTCATAGAATGCAATTGTCAAGGATTATGCTGAGTGGCCAGTATAGTCCCCCAGCATGTATCCTCTGAAGTCGGCCACCCCAGTTTACACAAGTGTAGAGTCTGCTTGTGCTAAATACAGTTTGTGTGCAGTGACAACCTTGCCTGGGGGTGGAGATGGGATATGGATGTCCAGGGAAAGGTGGGTATGGTCAGATATCAACAATGGTGGTCTACCTCTGGTGTGGAACAGTGAGTACCCATGTTACAGATGGACAGGTGCAATATGTATTCCCCCATGTGGCTGTGGTGTGTGGTTCTGCCATAGCACATGGACCCACAAATTGTAGTGGCTGTAGGGTAAAGTGGTAGAGGCCTGAGTAGTTCTCACACACAATATGCCTGTACCTGATGTTAACAACTGGAATGGTGTATGTGAACACCTGCATATCCTGGCACTGTTCCCAGGGAAGCTAAGTGTGTGTCCTGGATGTGGGTGTGGTATTCTGGACTGGTTGTGTTGTGTGTTACAGGTCCTGTGGTCCCAAAGCATGGTATAGAACATAACCTGCCAGTGCAATGTGCATATCAGACCCTGACGTAGGTGGCTGCAAATGCATATATATGCTATCCCCCCACCTGACAGGTAGTACTACATGTACATACCTCTGTAGAAATAAAGACGTCAGCACCCTATAAATACTACAGGTGCAAAGCAGATGCCCAGTAATTCGGTTAGTGCGCTCTGCTAATGCGTTTCCCTCAAGTGTCATAATATAGTTAAGTAGAGGTTTGAATCCTGTGAATGAGTGGGGTTTGTGTGTGTGTGAAAGGGAAATGTCCCTTTTGGCAACTGGGAAAACACACTACAGGATGCACATTCCCCTTTCTAAACACTGATGATGTCAGCACCCTATAAGTACAGCAGGAGAAGGAAAACCTCCCAGTAATGCGAATAGCGTGCTCTGCTAACGCGTCTGTCTCAAGTGTCATAACATAGCTAGGTAGGGGTTTGAATACTGTACATGCTCAGTGTGTGTGGAGGGGGTTAGTGTGTGTTCAAGACTGTTTGAAAGAAGTATCCCTTTTGCAAACTAGGAGAATACACTACAGGATGCACATTCCCCTTTCTAAACACTGATGATGTCAGCACCCTATAAGTACAGCAGGAGAAGGGAAGCCTCCTAATAATGCGAATAGCACACTCTGCTAATGCGTCCATCTCAAGTGTCCTAACATAGTTAGGTAGTGTTTTGAATCCTGCAAATGTGTGTGTTTGGATGAGGGGGTTTAGTGTGTGTGCAATTTTGTGTGAGGGAAATGTCCCTGTTGGCAACTGGGAGAACACACTACAGGATGCACATTCCCCTTTCTAAACACTGATGATGTCAGCACCCTATAAGTGCAGCAGGAGAAAAGAAATCTCCCAGTAACACGAATAGCGCGCTCTGCTAATGTGTCCGTCTCGAGTGTCATAACATAGTTAGGTAGTGGTTTGAATCCTGCAAATGGCAAGTGTGTGTTTGGATGAGGGGATTAGTGTGTGTGTAATTTTGTGTGAGAGAAATGTCCCTTTTGGCAACTGGGAGAACACACTACAGGACGCACATTCCACTTTCTAAACACAGATGATGTCAGCACCCTATAAGTACAGCAGGAGAAAAAAAGCTGCCCAGTTATGCAAATAGCGCGTTCTGCTAATGCGTCCGTCTCAAGTGTCATAACATAGTTAGGTAGTGGTTTGAATCCTCCAAATGGCAAGTGTGTGTGTTTGGATGAGGGGGGTTAGTGTGTGTGCAATTTTGTGTGAGGGAAATGTCCCTTTTGTCAACTGGGAGAACACACTACAGGATGCACATTCCCCTTTCTAAACACTGATGATGTCTGCACCCTATAAGTACAGCAGGAGAAGGGAAGCCTCCCAGTAATGCGAATAGCGCACTCTGCTAATGCGTCTCTCCCGAGTGTCATAATATAGTTAGGTAGGAGTTTGAAATCTGTAAATGGCATGTGTGTGTGTTTGGATGTGGGGACTCTGTGTGTGCGCAATTCTGTATGAAAAACATGTGCTTTTTTGAAATCAGGGGATCACACTACATGATGCACATTACCCTTTCCAAACAGTGATGATGACAGCACCCTATACATACAGCTTGAGAAGAGACATCTGCCAGTACTCAGAATAGCGCAACCTGCTACAGTGTCAATCTCAAGTGCCATAACATGTTTAGGTAGGGGTTTGAAACCTGCAAGTGTCTGTGTGTGTGCATTTCCGTATGAAAAACATGTTAGTTTTGGCAATCAGGAGATCACACTACCTGATGCACATTACCCTTTCAAAATACTGATGTTGTCAGCACCCTATAAGTACAGCCAGAGAAGAGGCACTACCTAGTAATCTGAATAGTGCGCTTCGCTAATGCGTCTCTCTCACGTGTCGTGACCTAGTTAGGTAGGAGAATGAATCCTGTGAATGGCAAGTGTGTGTGGGGGGGTAGTAGGGTGTGTGTCAATGCAAGTGTGAGAGAACAGATCCTTTTGGCAAATACTACAATACACCAGATGCTGCATATTCCCCCAGTAAACACAGGGGATGTCACCACACTATCAGCACAGCCAAACAGGGCTAGTTGGCTAGTAATGCCAATAGTGCGCTCTGCTACTGTGTCTATTACCATTGTCAGAGTACAGATAGGTATGTTTTGGTAACCCACAACTGCCACGTGTGGTTGTGTCACACAGTATGACCTTGTGTGGGTCTTTGTATAACAATGCATGCCATTGCCTAAACCAGCAATGGCATTGCACACATGATGTATGTGTGTGACACATACACATAAATACCTTTGACCTGCAGTAGTCACCATGTCTGACACATGCCTCGAGTGGATAAATGGTATTTGCAATGTATACCAATATGACTGTGTCTTACTGTGCAGGGTCCGCACACGGTATGTGTCTATACAGTGTGGGTGTATATGGTAAAATACCTACAGCAGGGGATACACATCTGGTCTGGGCCATATAGTGTACATGTAGTCGATGTACAGGTGCTGCATGTTCCTACCTGTTGTGGTAGTGGTAACATGTCATTCCACTGCAATTCAGTGACCACATGCTGTGAACCCTTCAACTAGTGTGTTGTAGCTACAGTAATGCTCACGCACAATGTTTGGCTGGATGCAGTCCAGCCATATAAAGACAGTTCTTGAGACTGTCATATTGCCAGTGTTGTAATGGAGGATAGGTGGTCTTCCTGTGTATGGGAGGGTTGTGTGTGCCAGGCTATGAACCAGATGACAGTCCGACACACTGTTAGCTGCACATGATTAGGCCCTGATGCTTTGTGCTGTGCCAACAACCTGGAGGTGTGTGTATCTGTGGTATCTTGGGATACCACCCCCCTGTCCATGTGTGTTACATGTGTAGGGGATGACAGGCATGGTATGGGGCATAACCTGTCAGTGATGGGTATCACCTGTGAGCCACGAATCAGGAATCTGGTACTGCACAGACATTGCAGTTCACCGTGCTGAGGACAGTGTCCGGTGCATGCATCTTCCAGTGTACACTGCTGTTGTTGTGTAGCAGCACTGTTAGTGTCCTAACCTGTGTGATACCCACGGAGGTGGCTATGTAAACCATGTCCTGCAGCATAAGGCAGTATGTGTGTACCAAGGAGCTTTGCCATTATACATCGGGCCATGGTGTCACGTGCAAGATGACCCTTGCACATCATTGCCTAGCATGTAAGCACACATTGACAGCCAGCGGATACCCTATGAATGACATTGGAGACTGAGCATAATGTAGACATACAACACCCTACCCACATATAGTGGTAGCATACCTGGTGAGAGTATGTTGGCAACCAAGATCAGGCTCATACTGGCCTGTGCCACATGCTGAGAGATCCATTCTATGTTCCCTATCATGTAGTCCAGGGAGGTATGTCTCAGGTCAGCCATACTGGCATGGTCAATGAGTGAGTCATATGTGTCCATGCCTCTGACTGACCTGTATGCATGTGTTCTGTGGTGGACCATAGTGCCCCTGAGGCATATCACTGTGACCTTCACCAGATACAGCCTGTTGAGTGGGACCCCAGTGCAGCACCCAAGACAGGTACCTGACACGTCTGTAGCAAGTGTGTTGTGTAGCCCTACAGGCTGTGAGTGTGTGGCACAGGGGATGTGTGTGCCATGTGTGGCATGTGCTCTGTTCCGATGGAACATATGCCTGTGTTCCAGCTGCGGAGGTGTGTGATGCTCAGGCAGCATGCTATTCGGAGTCCCACGTATGCCCCAGTGTGTTCAGCATGCTGTCAGTGCGTGTCAATGTCTGACTTGTATTGTAGTCACTGTAATATATTTTATTTATTTATTTATTTATCCTACATTTGTTTACCAGGATAGTCCGACTGGATGCATGTCCATTTTCAGGGGAGGCCCGGGGAGAAAAGCTACAAGGGTAAGCAGATACAGCATTACATAATACCAGCATTACATATTACAAACAGATTATTTACAGAGATTACATAAGTAAGCAAGTTAAACATGTTCCACAGGTTAATGTTAGTCCTGAGCACAAGACAGGATTAAATTAAATTACACAGTAAACTGGTTAACAGATTTTACACATTCGAGTTAGCCAAGCTTGATACATTGACATAGCCAGTTAAGTGACAAATGTTGTTTGAGTCTAGTGTTAAACTTGACATAAGGTGGAAAGTAAGGTAATATCAGCTGGAAGTGAGTTCCAGGATCGACTTACAGAGTTTGCAAAGAGAGAATCACCGGCTGTGTTATTAAATTTGCTAGTCTGAATTAGTAGTTTGTTAGAGGATTGAAGTGGTCTAGGATTGTTATAGGAGGTGATAATATTTTTAAGTGCAGGAGTATTGTCTGGATTATAGAGGATTTTATAGGCCATAATCAGTTGGTTATACTGTATTAGGCTGGGTAGTTCAAGCCAACCAAGCTGATTTAAATTGATGCAATGATGTGTCCTAAAAGGCAGCCCAGTGGCAAACTTGGCAATGTGGTTGTAGCAAATTGAGTGTTTGTTAAGGACAGTCTTGTTCATATTCGAGTAGAGGGATGCATACAGAAGGGTTGAAAGAAGGTGTGAGCGAGCTATGGCACCTTTAGCTGGAGGGGTTAGGAAGGCTTTTATTCTGTAAAGTGACCCTAGTTTTTTATTGATGGCTTTGATAATTTGGTTAACATGTAGGTCACATTTGAAATTATTGTCTATGATGACACCTAATAGTTTAGTAGATGGGTCAGGGGAGATTATTGTGCCATCAGTTGATGTTATGGTAAAGGTGAAAGCGGTAGACCTACGTGTTGGTGAAATAACAGCGATTATTTTATTTGGGATTTAGGATCAGACAATGTTCAGAAAGCTAGTTTTCTATTGTATCAAAGGTGGTCTGGGTAGCTGACCATAACTCTACTGGAGATGTGGCTGAGCAGATTAGAGTAGAGTCTTCAGCATATTGGGTACAGCTGACTTTTGGGATGACAGTATAAAGGTCGTTAATGAAGATGGAGAACAGCAAGGGCCCTAGTATAGAGCCTTGTGGTACTCTGAGGGTGTTAGGTAGAAGGTTAGAGAGTTTGTTTTGCCAGAGGCCAGCCTGCTGTCAACCATGCAGGTAAGATTGAAACCATTGGAAGGCTCCAGTATCTAGACAGAATGTTTGTAGTGTGTGGATTACAAGTTGGTGATCAACCATATCGTATGCCTTGGAAAGATCCAAAAAGAGGGCTGAGGATATATAATTAGTGTTGCAAGTATGGTTTATGGTGTTAGTAAAGGCTAGGAGGCCTGAGGTAGTGCTGTGATGAGGACGGAAGCCATGCTGAGTGTCTGCCATAAGGCGATTTTGGATTAGGTGGTGCATGAATTGTCTATGAATAAAGTTTCCATAATCTTTGCAAGTGGAGAGAGTATAGCTATTGGCCTATAATTGGAGAATTCAGTAGAGCTGCCTCCTTTGTGAAGTGGGATTACATAAGATATTTTCCAGATGGTGGGAAATTTAGATTCTACCATGGTTCGTTTGATTAGTTTTGAGACGGGGTAAGCAATAGCATCATCTGATTTTTGTAGGTACTCGGCAGGGATTTGATCAGCAGAAAGTGTAGTGGGTTTCACTTTTTCAATCAAGGTACGGAGAAGTGAAGTGGTGACTGGTTGGCAGCTGTACGCAAGTAGGTTTCTAGGGGTGCTACTTTCAGGACCAGGGGAGCTAGGAGGTAGATGGCTAGCTAGGGCTTGAAATGTCTCAGTAAAGAATTGGTCAAAACTATCAGAAACATCTTCAGGGGTTTTATCAATAGTAGCAGCAGGGATTGGGGTTGAAGTTTGTCCAGGATGTAGTATATATGACATGCCACCTGACAGGGTATGGCATTACTGCTCAGTCCCCAGATTGGCTGTGTGGTGGCATCCCACACATGTGTTGTACGTTCCTGGCCAAGGGTGATGGATGACTGCATACATGTGGCAGCTGTGACATTGCCACATGACTCAGATAAACCACAACTGGACCATAGAGGTGATTCACAGGTTACCTTTGCACATGCTACCCTAGTAGTGTGATTGCCATGGTGAGTACCAACACATAGGGCCAATGGGGAACAACATACTGAAGGTGAGCATGTGTGGGTGTACCGCTACTGTTTCATAGCACTGGCATATATGACTGCAAATGTGGGTAAATGCCAGGTAAGACTTGTGCAATGTGTCACAGGCAACGTACATGCATACAGGACAGACAGTGATGTTCTGTCGTGTGTAAAGTTGACATACGTATCGTACGCTATGCAGATGTCACTAGGAGTCTACAGAAGCACTGTAACTCTGCATTGCAGGTGTAAGCAGTGTTCCAGGGAACCCCAAGTGAACATGCATGCAAACAAAGCTACAGTAAGCAGGGCTGGAAGTAGTGCATTGTACAACAAAGAAGGGGTAACAATAACAGTAAGTAACAATGCAAATATGTAGGCACTATCAACATGTACCCAGGAATACACAGCGCAGATGCCCATGGTAGAACTGATATTATGTCATAGTTATTTGTGATTTGGATTACATTGGTACTGCACACATATCTACATGCGCAAACATCCACATTGCATAGTCGTTGTGGGCAACCTGACACCATTACTGTACATGTCCACCATTGCATATCACTACTTGCGTTAGCTTCCCCCCTGTGCTACCCATGTATGCGGCTATCTGTTGACAACCTTACCACCGGCATGCAATTATGCGCAGCTGTTACACTTTGGTATGTACTATGGGTGCAGATAACAATTCAGGACATTCATACAGTTACTGCAGCAGGCATGCTGGGATATACACACAGTCATAGCAGCACACTGTACTGTTACCAACATGATACTACTAATACACTTCTATGTAGTCACCCTGTGCATCAGCAACGTGTTTACCTGTTCCCGCAATGATGTTGAAGATTGCAAGAGGTGGCACAGTGTCATCATATGCACAGGGTGTGAATTAGGTATGCCTGAGTCAGCCACTGATACCACCAATTGACATGTGTGTGCATGTGTGTTGGTGAGGGGCAGCAGTACAGGGTGGGGCAGTGTTAGTTTATACCGGAAGTATATCCCTCATTGGTGAGATCTGATCATAAACTAATATTACTGGAAATCCACATCCCGCCCCCACCCCAAACAAAAAATACCACAGTGAAGAACTTCTCTAAAGCAAACTTCACACTACTCAAGACTGGTGTGGTATCCTTCAAGGCCCCTGAGTCAGTGGAAACCACAACCCAAGCTGCGGAAGCCCTTACAAATGCCTTCTATGAACACCTCCAGGACTGCATGGATCAGGCAATCCCAAATAAAACCAAGACTCTTTCCACAAAGGGCAAACGTCCAGTCTGGTGGACCCCAGCCATTAACAAACTTTACAATAAGAGGAGAAAGCTATTACATGATAGAACAAAATCCATAAAATGGGAAGTCACCCTGATCATTATTAGTAAAAAATATGAGCACTCATAAAATCAACTAAGGCCAATTTTGAGAGAAAAATTGCCATGGATTCAAAGGACAATCATAAGGCCTTTTTCAGCTATGTTAGGAACCTGGGTGGAAACTCCCAGATATGCTCAGAATTAGTCCAAAATTATACAAAAATCACTGAACCCACAGACATTGCCAACATACTGGCAGACAGGTTCAGTGCAAACTTCACCCCTCTCCCCTAAAGGAGAGATAACTATCCCAGCGGAGTGTAGCCTCCCAGACATCTCAAATGCGCAGGTGAAAGCTGCTCTCTCTAAAGCTAAAAACACAGCATCAATGGGACCGGATGGTGTCACCAGCTGTGTGCTACACGAGCTAAATGAGGAATTAAACCCACACATAAGGCAGCTGTTTAATCTCAGCCTTACCACAGGATACGTGCCCAAGGAGTGGCGTACGGCAACTGTGGTCCCACTCCACAAAGGCGGTGCCTCTACGGACCCTGGTAATTACCGCCTCATAAGCTTAACAAGTCTAGTCTGCAAAGCTATGGAGAGGATCATAATGGAGCTCATAAACAAAGATATAGGGGACTTGCAGACATTGGACCCGACCCAGTTTGGCCGTCAAGGGCAGATCATGCCTTTTGAACTTGGTCGACTTCTTCGAAACAGTCACCAAGGCCATTGATGAGGGAAAGGCAGTCCATACAGCCTACCTTGACCTTGCAAAGGCTTTCGACACAATACCCCACTCGGGTATTGTAGAAAAACTTACCAGCTTAAATGTAAACCCATATGTCACAAGATGGGTTGCAAACTGGCTTAAGGACAGAACCCACAGGGTTAGAGTTGCTGGCGCTATGTCAGACTCCAAGCCGGTCACAAGTGGTGTCCCACAGGGCTCAGTCCTTGGCCCCCTATTGTTCGGCATCTACTTCTCAGAAGTACAGGATAACATGGGAGGACTTTGGCTGACAAAGTTTGCAGATGACTGCAAACTGGGCGCCATAGTGGAAAGTGCATTGGACACGGATATCCTTCAGAAGGGACTCACGGAAACAGATAGCTGGTGCCAGAGCCATGGCCTGAAGTTAAACGCCAAAAATGTATAGTCATACCCTTCGGGAAAAACAAGGTAACCCCAAGCTACCATATAGGTGGCAATCCACTAAGCACAGAAGATGTTATCAGGGACCTGAGGACCCAGGTTGACAGTGGCCTTTCTTTTGACACTCACGTTGCTAAAGTAGTTAGAAAGACCTTCTACATTGCCCACCTGATCATGAAGGGATTCACATCCAGATCTAGTGAGGTCATTGTTCCCCTGTACTCTTCACTTATCAGACCAATGATCGAGTACAATGCCCCATTCGGGATGTATCTCACCCGACATCTGCAGCAATTGGAGAGACCCCAAAAGTTCCTCACCAAAAGGATAAAGGACTCCAAAATCTGTCATATGCTGCCAGATTGAAGAAACTCCAGCTCTATTCAGTTGCATACCGTCTGCTCAGAGGTGACATGTGCCTGACATACAAGGCCATGTCCAACCCGGAATTAATGGACATGCTCCACCTCAAAAAATCCAAATCCACCAAAACCACTAGAGCAAGCGACTTAAACCTTAGCATGGATATAAATAGGACGTGCTGGAGGGATATATTTATCACTCAGAGACTCCCTATGCTGTGGAATAAAATCCCGGTCCATGTGAGGCAGAGCACCTCGCTGGCTCTGTTCAAGAGAAATCTTGACCTGTGGATGGGAGATCGTAAGTTTATCCCGGGAATCATCTCTGTGTCACTGCTGGACAGAGGCACAACAAACTAATGGGCACAGTATTATTTCATATAAGGGGTGGCGTAAGCCACAAAAATTTGGGCTAGGCTTATAAATGCCTTAGGGCAGATAGCCTAATATAAACCTATGAACCTATGAACCTATGTTGGTGCAGTGTGTGCATGTATGGTGTTACCCTAGGTGTTAACATTTCGCATGTGTGCATGCACGCACACAGTTCCACCTCATGGCTGCCATATACAGGGGTTTGTGGACAGCCACAGTCTGCACCTGGCAGGTCATACAGATCAGTGTCTGTGGGCACGGACACGGTACCTGTGCCTGGCTGGGGTGCTACGGACCATATCCAGTACTAAGCCAGACTGGGTACTGTCATCAGAAGCAGGAGTGTGTTGACTGGACACAGGTCCCTGTTGGGACTGTCCAGAGCCACGTGCACGTGGTCTCCTGGGGCATTCCGATGACAGCACAGACCCAGCATTGCTGGGGCTGCTGCTGGCACTATGAGGGCATGCGCGAGTCTGTTGTCGTCCACGCCAACTGCCAGCTGCTGCTGTTGCCGGCATACAACCACGTCGACGCCGCAAACGTCCACCATTGCCCTGGCTCATGGACATTTGGTTGTGGAACTGCTGTAATATGTCCCCACAACGTCTGTCTATGACATCGGTGAAATTACGGATAGCATCCGCAATGTCACACATACTGTCTGTCATGGCTGTGCGACATGGTCTCAGCTCCCTCAGACCCTGTCTGTTGTACCTTTCCATACGCGACTGTGCCTGCATGACAGTCCAAAACATAGCTGAGGTTGACAGACCTCTTTGGGCATGTCGGCCAGAGGCAGTACGCCCACGGATGCTCCCACGAGAACCCATGGGCAACTGTCTGTGTGGTACCATCGGAGGACCCTGCCCATGGCTGCTGTGTGGGGATGCATGTGCCACAGGTACCACATTACCCTGGTCTATGCCCACTGTATCCTGTCCATCACCTAGGGACAATGGTGACAAAGGATGTACTGGCAGGATGACTGCGCAATGATGGGGTTGACAGCTGTGTGCTGTCAATTGGCTGACCAATGGCGGACCCTGACACACCTTCCTGTACCATTACACAAATATCATCATTACCAGTACCCGTGGCACAAGATTCAGGTTCCCTGCTGCAGGTCACCAGAGCAGCACCAGAACCTGTGGGAGGAAGACAGGAAACACAGTTTACAGTCTCCAGACATTGTTACCAGTGATGCACTTCTGCACACATGCACACATGCACACATGGACACAGGCACACATGCACACATGGACACAGGCACACATTGCAGACATGCACACGTGGACACATGCACACAGGCATACATGCACATATGCACACATGCACACAGGCACACATGCACACATGCACACATGCAGACATGCTCACGTGGACACATGCACACATGTAGACATGCACACGCGGACACATGCACACATGGACACATGCACACATGCACACATGGTTACATGCACACATGGACACATGCACACATGCACACGTGGTCACGTGTACACATGCACACATGCACACATGCACACGTGGACACAGGCACACATGCACACATGCACACATGCACACATGCACATGTGGACACAGGCACACATGCACACATGCACACATGGGCACAGGCACACCTGCACACATGCACACATGCACACCCCGCAGTATACACACAAAGCACTACTGAGTTACACTACTGTTACTAGCATTATCAGGACTATTATAGGTTATGTTAAACACACTCACCAGCATGGATGGCCTGCCTTGCTGTAACCCCGGAGGGACCTGCAGAAATGATGAGATTAATGTCAGTGGGCACAACTGTGCCATTGATATTGCATATGATACAATGTACAGAACAGTCAAGTGTACATATGGCATATTACCTGCACGCTCCATGTCATGCTGCTGTGTGGATCCAGCCTCCATCATGATGCAGGTGTACTGCTGTTGCTGTTCCAGGGCTGGAGCCACAACACTTAGGAGTAGCCCCTCCAGTCTGGTGAGGGGGGATGTGTGGCCACCCCACCTCCTGTGGCAACCTGTTGCCTGTGGATATCTGATGCATGCTGACGGACACTTCAGATGAAATCACTGCAGTGATGTCGTACCTGCTCATATGTCCTGTTATGCGTGCCAATATCATTTACCCTATGGACAAGGTCTTGCCACAGTGCAGCCCTCTCCTGCTGATTCTGACTGGTGTGGGAAAACAGGATGTCATACTCCCGCATCAGGCACTGGTGGATCTCCTCATCTTCCGCTGCAGAGTAGTTGGGATTACGCTGACGCGCCATCTCCCTGGAAGAGAACACAAACAGGATATCAGCAGACTATGTCAGCAATATATGGCACACATACTATACATGATACTCATGTGTAGTGATATACAACTACTCCCATATGTTGCATGTGTGTGTGTCGTGGTGGATACACAGGTACATGGCCAGATATCAGTGCTCAGCCAACACCTGTGCAACAATACCTGCCACATTCCACACAACATAGTAGCATGCCCCATTGGTCAGCACACACTGACAGGTCCAATGCACAACCTCACTCTGGGGGTTCATCCCAAGGTACTGTATGTGGGACGCCATCCACTACTGTGATGTGGACAGAAGTTACTCGGCCTGGATATACATATCCCACCACCACCACCAGCACAGTAGACTACTTTGATATGTATGTGATTAGACAGTTATTCACTTGCTGGGACTGAGATGGTATCCATGCAGCACACTGGGCCAGTGGAAGCCACAACCCACACTGCTGACCCCTTTGCAAATGCTTAACATGGACATGCCACAGATTGCATGGAACTTGCACACACATTTCTAACCCAGACCCTATGCACAAAGGTTAGGCATCCTGTCCGGTGGACCCCAGACAGAGGCAGATTGTATAACAATAGCAGGAGGCTACTGCAGGACAGAGAACATTCACATTAAGGGAAGGCATCTGTGGTCAGCACTGGTACTACGCTACGGTCCATCATAACAATGGCCATGGCCTACTCTGGGAGGGAAATGGCCACAAACACTATGGATGACCACAAGGCCTTCTTCAGTTATGTTACACATATGGACCACATGCCTCAGATATGCTCTGTGTTAATACACACCTACTTAACATTCACCAAACACACGGATATTGGCAACAGTCCTGCAGACAGGTTCGGTGCACGTATCCCCCCTCCTTCTCCCCCACCAGTTGAAATATTTATCACAGCTGTATGTAACCTCCCTATCATCTCACATGTCCAGGTGAGGGCCGCCCCCAGCAGAGCAGAACACACAGCATCACTGTGACCTCATGGTATCCCTGGATGTGTGCTACCTGCACTCCAAGAGGACATACAACCGCATATAACACTGATAATTTATCTTGGCCGTACTACAGGATATGTACCTGGACAGTGGCATACAGCGACAGTGGTCCCACACCACTAAGGAGGCACCTCGTCTGACCCTGGGAACTACCACATCATATGCATAACTGGCCTGGTCTGCTAAGCTATGGAATTATGCAGTATGGGATGCATATGCAGTGATATCAGGTACCTGCAGACACTTGTTCCCAGCCAGTGTGCCTTTGTGATGGGCTGATCCTGCCTTTTGAACCTGGCTGACCTTTCAAAGCAGTCACTACAGCCATTGCTGGGGCAACGCACAGACAACTGCTGCCAGGATCATGGCCTAAGACTGATTGACATGTAATGTATGGTCATCCCCTTTTGGTGGAACTACGTACACACAACATATCACATGGACATACCTATAGATACAGACCTATGACCCATTTGGAGGGTTCACAGTATGCACACTATTAACCTGCTACTTTGCATTACCTGTGCTTGTCGCAGCTGGTTGTGTTACCTCTGATTGCTGCTGCTACTGTCACTGCTGACAGCTTAGAGTCACAGAGTCACAGTGTGTAGGTTTTTTTTTTTTTGTTCTCTCTCTCTCTCAGTTTTCTCTCTCCCTCTGTCTGCTTCCAGACAGTGCAATGAATGTATTGCATGTGTGGAGTGTTAGTACTGGATGATTTTGTAGGTATCTGCATAGGTCCATGTGATGGCCTCTGCACCAATTGTAAGCCAACATTTGCTAATTGCATACAGCCAGTTGTGCACTGATTGCAGTTCTCACTGTGATTTCAGGTCAGTGCTATAAAAGGGTATGTGGGATAGGCATTGCCCTTTCAGATTGTAAGGGCGGGGACCATGCTGGTATGCTGTGGACACTGTTCTGTAAGTGTAAAGGTTAGTATCTCTCTCATGATTCAGGCTGTGTTGTAGATTCACATTTCTCCATTCCTCTCTCCTGTTCTCTGTAGTAAGTGTGTATGCACAATGACTCCTACAACTATATATAGATATATATAGATATATATATATATGTATATATATTTATATATATATATATATATATATATATATATATATATATATATATATATATATATATACATATACATACATTTATATATGTACTTTAACTGACATTA
The DNA here is from genome assembly GCF_019279795.1 of Protopterus annectens. Classification (NCBI taxonomy): domain Eukaryota; kingdom Metazoa; phylum Chordata; order Ceratodontiformes; family Protopteridae; genus Protopterus; species Protopterus annectens. Next base: position 94,767,493 of record NC_056732.1, on the reverse strand, counting down.
TTACCTACAAGCTAACAACTAGCATGGCTGTTTTTGTTCACACACTACTGTTATGGGAATCCAGTAGTTTTGACAGTAATTCTATATGACATGCTTTGGGTACTACACATCCTATATTCCCTTTACATTCATCCCTACTATTACATGTTATATTTATTTTAGCACAATGTTCTTGTATAAGAGTCATGGCTTAGTGGTAGGTCATACAGACTAATGTTTCCAAGGTCCTGGGTTCGGGACTGACAGTGGGATTTTATTTTGCTTTTGAACTGAGTACAGGACCTGTCAATCAAAGTGACTAGGGCACTTTTAAGCAGTTGTAACTGGGTTAGTGCTGGTTTGCGTGGAGCTCACGCATGCGCACTGGCATTTAGCTCCGCGCACACCCGCTTACAACCGCTTACCAGTGCTTACTCTGGCGCACACTCGCGCTATTTTCTTTGAAAGAAATGAAAATGGGGAGACAGGAAAGTGGTGAAAAAGGGGTCACAAAGAGGGTAAGACAGTAGGGAAACAAGCTTGGGATTTGCAGGAGGGATGTAAGTAAGGCCCATAGCTGCCCATTTCTTCATCAGCAACAGCTGTGCATATGTATGTAATTTGGTGTGACATTTGAAACCTTCCACCCCTGAGAGAGGTGTCAGGACCACAATAATACTTGTTGTACAGCCAATTGTAATTGATAGATTCCATGTCCAGCAGACATGTGTGCGGAATGGGCAGCTATGTATGGGGCGTAATTTTTTTGTGGGTACAGAATGCCCTTTTTTTTTTTTTTTTTTTTCAGGTGAGAGTGGTATGTCAGGTTAAGGAAGTCGGTACAGCTGGGGAGGTAGGTTGGGTATGTAAACAGACAAGACAAACAAGACAAACAAGATGCATACAGGGGCGGTGTATGACACATGTGGGGGGGGTTACACAATTGACGGGGACGGAGGTTTGGATATCCAGAGCCCATGAGCCCACAGATGGCAACAGTGGAACTGATAGATATCCCCACCCACAGGCAGTTGCCACTGTTCCTTCACTGCCCAGGACGGGGCTGTGCTGAGGGCTGTGTAGGCCGGGCAACAGGCATGCCCGTAAGTTGTGCCACCCATGCCTCAAGCTGGTGTAGGGGCTCGAGAACAGAGTCCCGAATCTCCCTACGCACCACAGTCGGATGCTATGGAGGGTGAGTGGTGGTTCTCCTCCAGCCACACTTGCAGAGAGGGGGCGAGCCCCATCCCCTGCACCGCTTCCACCCGCAGGTGGCACAGGGCCACCGGAGGAGGGTCCAGACTCGGCACTAGTGCCAGGTGCACTCGCCAGCTGAGGTGGGAGAGGTGGGTCCACTGGAACCCACCTTCCCTGTCTTCCTATGTTTTGCATTATGTCATGACAGTTTGGGTTAGTGACATATAATACCATTCACAATTAGTTGTAACAGCATGCATTAGTATTCCCATTAACCAAACACCCAGATATTCACACCGTTGAACAGCGTGCATAACACATGCATAATTTGAACAGCAATACACAGTCCAACAACATGCAGGGTTAATTGATGGCAACAGGCCATCAGGTTTGGATGTATGAACAGGGCAGATGCATCAACGGACATGCAAATATATATGACCCAACAGGACAAACGTCCAGGGGTGTTAATTGTGATTGCACATACCATTTTCACGTGGAATGGGTTATATGTGGTTATAGGGTGGGGTGAAGAAAATAATATTAACACCTTCAAATACCAATACATATGCTGTACATTTCTAATAGCTACAGATATATACACACTACTGTTCTAACTACAGTTTCCTATATGATAACTATTTTAACTTGGTGATAGGACTGTTACTGCAACATCAATATACATTTTATTGTTCTTCATACACATTCATATCTAGCTTTGTTCAGCTACATCATCCTGCTACATTTGCTTTATATAGCTGTAGACAAGTGTGGATGTTTGGTATATCAGACAATCATCCTATCTGCATATTGCAGACTGAGCGCAACATATCCAGATTTTGGGATACACATTCCAGATGCAGCAACACTTTGAACAGATTTTGATGTTTGGTTTTGATTCTCACATGCATTTCATTTTGTCTTGACTGCAGTATACTTTATTCAGGGGTTATTACTACTGTATTGCTGGATTCATGACACTTTCTCACACTCTCTCACTTGCTTTCATTTTACTATTCAGGATGGTACTTACTTCTAGGCTTTATTGACATGTTTTACCTGTAGTTATTACAATCCTTTCCAGCAGTCTCACTTCTGTCATGTTTCAGTATTTCAACAGGGATATATTTCACACATGTGATTTCATCATCTTCTGCAGCTATACTTTTCAGCCTGCTGCAGGTTGTGTACTATTTTCTTACAGGTGGGGCATTTTATTTCAGAATTTATGTCAGACATTTTCATTTTTCTGTTTGGCTTACAGGCTGCAACACACTTTTGTAATCAAGCAATACTTGCAGACACTTTCACACTGTTACTTGCACATTTTATTCCTTAGTGACTACACTGCATTCTTTTGCTGACTGTCATACTTTTATATTTCTTTACAGTTACTGGTAGTGGATTACTGACCTGCCTGGTGGTGCAACCGCACCAGCCTATCGCCATAGGCTCTGCGGTTCGCAGAACGGACACCTGCAGCTGTAATATAAATGAAGTAATATTGGAATACACATCTCCATAATATCAGCTAGTTTAATTTCTTACATACATAATTAAATGTAACTTACTCAGTAGTGGGACGTTGGGCATTTGCCAGGCCTCCTGGATCCAAAGGTTCAGTTGGTCCTGCTTGCGTCTCTTCAGGTCCACATGGTGGTGACGAACCTGCTCACCAGTCCTTGGAATCCCTGTGGCACTGGTGAGATCATGGGCCAACCGGTCCCATGCCTCAGCCCTGTATGCTCCCCAGAGGACCTGGTCCTGCATGAGTTGGGCCTCATGATTGTGGACTAGGAGCCAGACCATGTACCTGGACTCCTCAATGCCCCACCTCAGTGCTCGAAAGCAACTACCCTCTCCTACTCCTGTCATTCTGCCTGCAGTTCAGTTCTACAATCGTTTATGCTGTGTATTCCCGCCTATGGGGCTTATATAGTCCGTTTTTCCCACACATATCTGTGATTGGCCATTTTGGAATTGTATCAACTTCAGTAAACCTGCATTGTCATGCTCCAGTTTGTATTCATTCCTATATATTAGCTATTATTGCATTTTTAGGTACTGCTGTCATGGCTTAGTGGTTTGGTACTTTGGCTATGGTGTATAGTATCCTGGGTTCGAACCTGGCCACTACTTTTTATTTTTTATGACTGTCTAGACAAGCTGAGGGGTGTGTCTGTGTAAAGGCAGTTTTGATACGGCTTGCTCAACGTTGCCCGTCGGTTAGCTTGTTTGCACGGTGTGCAGCTCTGCGCAAATGGGGTACACTGGTTTAAGCTTCATTTGGCTATCGGCACGCATATTATGCTCAGCTCAGCTAGGGGCACATAGATTCAGCATGTTAAACCACTGCTCAGCTACAGGCACTCATTTTGCACCAGTTAAATCACTGCTCACCTATGGGCAGATGCACTCACCCTGTTAAACTGTAGCTCAGCTATAGGCACATCTGGCATTTTTTCTTGCTTTGTTACCTCACATTTCTTCAATATAAATGGGCTATTTTATTACATTTTACATAAAATGTGATTTTATGTGTACATATTTGTCAGGGACTTGTTTTGTGCTTATTTTGCTAAAAATAAAAAGTGGTGTTGTGGGGGCTCGAACCATGAATGCCTGCTTTTCAGCCAACATCTCTACCACTACGCTATTGCTTCTTGGCTTACTTTGCATATTTAGTTCTTATATGCTTTCCCACTGACTGCTAACTGTAGCTGCGCTACGGGCACGCCCGCGCAAACGAGCCCACTCACGGTTAAACATCTTTACAATTTAAAAAAAATTATGAGATGTTCATTTGTACATTTTATGTTCATAGTCTGTGGGGGCATGTGTTGTGTTGTATTTATTCACATTTCCATGGACTCTGTCATGGGTGTTTACTTTGGGCACTTTTCCTCTTCTGGGGGTGTGTCCGCTTACAGAGCTCAGCCTACGGGCACGCCCCCTACTGTCTTACACGGACCGTGTTAGCATTAGGTGTGATTCAGCATGCTCTCATGAATATGCAGAGCATGCTGACATCACTCTGTTTAACTGCAGCCTCCGTGTATGAGTTATAACTCTTACACAGAGGCTTCGTGAATCCTGCCCTGAATTAACACCGTAACTCTTTTAATTTTATCCGACACAGTTAATATTGACAACATGTGATTAACAGCCATTACGCCAATATTAAGCCCTGATTGCTAATCCAATCCTACCCCTCGACCAAGGATGGAACACTCGGAGTCATTTTCGTATTTTATTATTATTTTTTTTTTATTATTATTAGGGAAGCTATACCTAGACTGAACATGAGCACCACCCCAGCTGTCACTAGAGTGTGCCTTGAGCCCATGAAAGCACTCGAAACTCACACCAAATGGCCAACACACAGCAGGAACTGAAAGGAATATAACCCAAATACTGAGACCACCGTGTCTGCCTAAACAGACAGTCATGCCTCCACCAAGCAACTGACACCAAGTTGAAACAACAGCAATCAGGAAAACTCTACCAGTTAAACCCACACTCCTTCAATGGAGCTAGAAATTTAAACATAAACATAGCCATAATGAAAAGCAGCACCAAGACCCAAGAACAGAGACCATTTCACATGTTGCTCTTACAAACTTAGAAACCAAAGTAATTCCAAAACAGAAAAAAACTTTTAATTAAAAAGGTAAAAAGTCGGTAGAAGAATGGATTTGCATTGCATGACTCTCCTGAAGGGTAGTCTTTTACACTTTAATGAGTTGTTGCTACTTTACCTAAACCACCATGTTATAGGAAAATGGCTTAAAACTATGAGACAAAACTGCCCTTCAATGATAATCCATACCACTGAGAAGGATGCTCCAGCCACAAGCCCCACCAACTACAACCACAAAAGGAGGTCTCCACAGGACTCGGACCACCCTACCTCACTCCTCTCTGCTAACCCTGCAACAAACGCAACACAATTAAAATAAATAAATAAATAAATAAATATTACTACTTCTGCTACCAAAACCTTGTTAGCCAACATTACCCACCTCTTCCATAGGCAGCTATTCTAGAGCCTGCCTGACCACACCAATAACTACAGGTTGTTTTGGATGCAGAACCTGCTGTACCAAGTTTACACCAAAATGTGACTCCTTACCCAGTTACACTTGGATAAACCCCTTAAGCCCCTCCCTACCTCTATTTCATTTCCTCCCAGTCATCCCTTATTCCTATTTAACCATTTCATCCCCTCACCCTCTTACTTCCCACTACTATTTCTATCTCACCCTCATCTGAAGATGTCATTGAACAAACTGGTTTGTTACCAAACCTCATTTCTTACCCTTAACCCATTAAGCTGTTTATTTATTTTTATTTAACATTTTGTTTATCAAGAAAGTCCGACTTGGAACAAAGCTAATTTTCAGCAGAGGCCCGGGGAGAGATGCTCCAGAAGCATGTTTTTTTTTCCATGGGAGGAAACCAGAGCACCTGGAGGAAACCCACACGAATGCAGGGAGGACATGCAGACTCTGTACAGAAGGGTACCTCAGCTGAGAATCGAACCAGAGAACCTCTTGCTGTAAAGTGACAGTGCTACCACTGCACTAGTGAACATAAACATAGCCCTAATGACAAGCAGCACCAAGACCCAAGAACTGAGACCTTTTCACATGTTGCTCTTACAAACTTAGAAACCAAAGTAACTCAAAATCAGCAAAAAAAACTTTTAATAGTAAAGGTAGAAAGTTGGTAGAAGAACAGAACAAAACCGATTTTCAGCAGAGGCCCGGGGAGAAATGCAGGGTTACAGGGTTAGCAGAGAAAAGTAGGGTGGTCTGAGTGACGTGCAGAGCTCCTTTGTGGTTGTAGTTGGTGGGGCTTGTGGATGGAGCATCCAGTGTTTACTTAACAGCTTTGGACATTGTTACAGTTTGGCTCCCAGAAAACAGCCTTGCATAAAGACTTCTCATATGCTTTTTGTGAGTAACTTAAAATTGTACAGTTCATCAGATGAGGAGTTGAAAACACAACTGTAAGTGGTTAAAACTTTCTCAGATAATATAAGAATGTCATTTGGTCTTGCTAAATGTGGAAAAGCAATGTTTAAAGTGGGGTAGTTGTAAAACCAAGGCGATATTAATCTGAGACAGGAATGTGGTATATAAGAACGTGAGCAGGATGGCGTATATAAACCTTTGGGAACTGATGAAGGATTGGCAATAAAACATGAACAAATGCAAATGAAACTCAGTAAGGAATACTTCAGAAGACTAACTCTAATATTTTAAAGAGCCTTGACATCTAGGAATAAAATCAAAGCTGCAAACCAAGTTGCTCTTCCTGTTCTAACTTAATCTTTTTATGTGACTGATTGGCCCAAAAGGTATTGGATCAGTTGGACAGGAAAACAAGAAAAACACTTTGCGCTTATCAAATGATATATTAAAATCAGTGCATACCAAGATTATATATTTCTCGCCCAGATGGAGGTATGACCCTCCTAGAAATTGATTACATGTGTAGATCTGCAGTCATGGGTCTGCATACAAATCTGCTGACCTCATCAGATCCAAACGCAGTGAAAGTTTTAAAACATGAGAGGAAGTTTAAGACAACCTCTTTGCTTAATTTAGCAGAAGCATTCTGGTATCAAGTGGGAATGGAATTTAAACCAGAAATAAACAAAAATCAGATAGCAACTGAATGTGTCAAAAAAAAAGAATATAAGGAGAAGAATTAGATGAGAAGGGAAGAAATGTGGAAAAGCCATAACTATACTGGTAAGTATAGAGATCTCCTGGAACAACCTCATGTTGATAAGGATTGGATGCAGGAATAGTTAAGCAGAAATGAGGTAAAACCAAAAGATGAAAGGTTAGTAATAGCAGGTGAGGATAGTGTACTGCATAGACATTGGTTTACAAAGTCCATTGAACATGTGGGAGAAACAGATAAATGTAGGTTCTGTAAAAAACAATTGAAAACAGTCGCATATCTTCTTGCTGGGTGTTATACACTTGTGGCAGAGACCCTGTACATTAAAAGGCGCAAAAGTGTTGCAAGACTAATGCATTGGGGATTGTGCAAACTGTACAATCTAGAAGTAGCTGAGAAGCATTGGAAACATGAACCATGATGAAGTTTATATCACATGGGATCACCCATTGCCAGCAGTTAAAAAAAAAACAGATGCTAGAAAACTAGATAAAGTAGTCCATGAAAAAACACAAAAGTAACATTGGTCGTTGAATTTGCTACACCTAGGAGTTCCAGTCTCTTACATACAGAGAGACAGAAAGTCATAACATATCAAGATTTGCAGGCAGAAACAAGAGAGATGCAGAAGAAAGATCATAGTAGGAGCAATGGGTCTAATAAAAAAGAATGAAAAGTCATACTTAGATGCAACTCCATATGAAATGCAAAGGAGTCACTTCTGGATACATTGCAGGTGCTGAAAAGAGCAGTTTTGGTTAACATCAAAGATTGAAATTATACTAATTTCATTAAGTTTAATTATACCCTGATTTATAAATTAGGTCCATTCCTGCCATGGTGTTAGAAACTCAAAAGACTTGGAAAAATTAAATCAAAAGTGATGGTGAATAAAACAGACAATTATGAAATAAACAAGTATATTTCCAGCACCATAATCAGCACTGGGTCTAGTTTAGTATTAGAAGATTAGGTCACATATAACTGTATGCCTTTTGTCATAGGGAGAGTAGTAGACAGAAGAGACAGAGAGAAGAGAAAGTCACTGACATGTATGTGTACATAGCAGAGGTAGTTTAGGAATAATTTAGCCTGGGGAATTACAGAGACATAGCCAGGAGTCTAGTAAGAACAGTTTTAGTTTATCTTTGAAGATATGTGTTAAGGAGTCACTGACTAAAAGGAGAATTGCATTCCAGAATTCTGAGATACAATTGGAGTAAAGAGCATAATTTCCTGCTTTGTGTATTGAGAAAAGGTGTTTGTCAGAAGAACACAGATCTCTGTTGGTGGAGTGAATTTGTAGTATACCATTTAGGGCAGGGCATTTGTCAGCCTGAAAGATTAACCTGTGTGCAATTGTGTGCAAACTGACATTAAGAGAAGTTGAGGAGCTGATGTAGCTCAAGTCAGTTCAGGTGCCTAAGGGCAATACAGTGATGTGTGAAATATGGCTTACTGGAAGCAAATCTGGCTATTTTCTTACAACATTGCTATAGTTTAATTGTCAGGGTGGACTGGAGGTTGATGAAAATAGGTG